>NW_026519147.1:450000-452500 GCF_947347685.1 Pleuronectes platessa | reverse complement strand
TTCAATAGAAACCACTTTCCAAGTCTCTACGACCTTCAGAAAAAAAGTTATTCAAGAATATCTCCTTCTCCAATGTGCTTTCATCCCTAACCCTAACCCTAACCCTAACCCATTCCATACTCATCCGACTAAAACAACACATATATAACATTGGGGAAGGCAAGTTGACCACCCCCCTCATTAACCACTTTCAGCTCCACTCCGTCAATAACCTCATAATTTCCGGTCTGGAATCTGAAGACCATTGGACCATTGGACAGAGAAAGAGGGCCGAAAAATTATGGATTTTTAAGTTAGGCACAATCACGCCAGCAGGCCTCAACGATAACTAATCATACTCATAGGACACCCACCCGACAATCCGTTCAAATTTCTCGCTCATGTAGTCTTCCTTCTCAGCTCCCCCGTTCGTTTTTTCCCCCCCCCCTTTTTGGTTTTTCTCCCCTCTATGGCTACCCATGCTGCCTGGGTCCACTCAGGCCCCCCAAGGCACCACTTTAACACACATGCCTCGGGGGGAATCGATCAAGGGTTCTTTGGACCAGGGGCGTCATCTCTGCCACTACGCTACTATTCATTTTACATTTTTGGTTTCATAAATCCCCATTTTCTATTCTATTCACTAGTATATGATATTACAGTATAAAATAAAATCACTTTCATAGTTAAAATTAATCTCTAACCGCGTCCACCTAGTCTTTTATTTTACTTTTATTTATTTGTCCTTCCATAAATTATTCAGACAGAATGACGCCCATTATTACTCCAACCCAGGCAGCAACTTTATTTACCCTTTCTCTGTCCCGTGGTCCTTGCAGACGTGCTCTGCCTGGGGATCATACCCTGGTCCCCCGTTAGAGGGAGCGGAGCTCTTCCAACCTTGTCACCACTACTCAACAGATCAATAGGCCAGTGCAAACAAATCATAATCATGAACCCTGAATCCAAACCCAACCCTAACCCTAACCCTAACCCTAACCCACTTGCCAGAAACAAATGCCCTCTCCCACTCTCTACGACCTTCACAAAAAAAGTTATTCAAGAATATCTCCTCGGCTTTTCGGCCATTTGCTACTTCGACCCCTTCCGAAGGTCGGAGGAGCTCGGGGATGGCACCAATCGATCCGCAGGACCCACATTAGTTCAATAGAAACCACTTTCCAAGTCTCTACGACCTTCAGAAAAAAAGTTATTCAAGAATATCTCCTTCTCCAATGTGCTTTCATCCCTAATCCTTACCTTAACCCTAGCTGTTTTAGCGACTTTCTTATTCAGAGGTTCTGGACTTCGATTCTATGCCTAGTCAGGTTCCTTAGACCCTTACCCTAACCACACCACCCCTTGCCTAAACCTAACCCCGCCCACTTTTCAGATTCGCTCGTTCGACCCCTTCCCAAGGTCCTAGAAGCTCGGCGATGGTACCAATCGATCCGCAGTACCCCATTTAGTAGAGACAGATGCCCTTTCCAAGTCTCTACGACCTTCACAGCAAAAGTTATTCTAGAATATCTCCTCAGCAGGCTATGCTAATGAGGCTGCCTAATTACAATCCCGTTTCTCTCAAATATCTCGGCATAGAAGACACCAAAACTCAAAATTAGAGGATATTCACCATCCCAACAGAGAATTCTCCTCAGAAATGTCATTTTATCACATCAAATTCAAAACCCTAAATTCAGGAAAAACCATGACCAAGGTGAACTCACACACAAGACAAGTTCCCCACAGATCAAACAGCTCATTAGACAAATCATGATTGAGAAATCCAAAATCAGTCGCTTGGAAGAATGACAGTGAAGCATCTCCTTGGGCCGTGCGGTGTATGGGGCACAGGAGCTCTTCTGGGGGCCCAATCATCTCTTCTGGGGGCCCAATCATGGGGGGCCAAGGAGGCAGTGGTCTGGACACACATCAGGCCCCTCTTCGTTCAACCTGAAAGGTAAGAATGCAGGTAAGATCGACACAAATTCCACCAGAAATCAGAAATTCCGAACTAGCCCCTCCCACTTTTGGGGATTTGGGCGTTCGACCCCTTCCGAAGGTCGTAGAAGCTCGAAAATGGTACCAATCGATGCGCAATACCCCACTTGCCAGAAACAAATGCCCTCTCCCACTCTCTACGACCTTCACAAAAAAAGTTATTCAAGAATATCTCCTCGGGTTTTCGGCCATTTGCTACTTCGACCCCTTCCGAAGGTCGGAGGAGCTCGGGGATGGCACCAATCGATCCGCAGGACCCACATTAGTTCAATAGAAACCACTTTCCAAGTCTCTACGACCTTCAGAAAAAAAGTTATTCAAGAATATCTCCTTCTCCAATGTGCTTTCATCCCTAATCCTAACCCTAACCCTAACCCTAACCCTAACCCACTCTCTACGACCTTCACAAAAAAAGTTATTCAAGAATATCTCCTCGGCTTTTCGGCCATTTGCTACTTCGACCCCTTCCGAAGGTCGGAGGAGCTCGGGGATGGCACCAATCGATCCGCAGGACCCACAT
>NW_026519147.1:300000-445000 GCF_947347685.1 Pleuronectes platessa | reverse complement strand
TTCTTATTCAGAGGTTCTGGACTTCGATTCTATGCCTAGTCAGGTTCCTTAGACCCTTACCCTAACCACACCACCCCTTGCCTAAACCTAACCCCGCCCACTTTTCAGATTCGCTCGTTCGACCCCTTCCCAAGGTCCTAGAAGCTCGGCGATGGTACCAATCGATCCGCAGTACCCCATTTAGTAGAGACAGATGCCCTTTCCAAGTCTCTACGACCTTCACAGCAAAAGTTATTCTAGAATATCTCCTCAGCAGGCTATGCTAATGAGGCTGCCTAATTACAATCCCGTTTCTCTCAAATATCTCGGCATAGAAGACACCAAAACTCAAAATTAGAGGATATTCACCATCCCAACAGAGAATTCTCCTCAGAAATGTCATTTTATCACATCAAATTCAAAACCCTAAATTCAGGAAAAACCATGACCAAGGTGAACTCACACACAAGACAAGTTCCCCACAGATCAAACAGCTCATTAGACAAATCATGATTGAGAAATCCAAAATCAGTCGCTTGGAAGAATGACAGTGAAGCATCTCCTTGGGCCGTGCGGTGTATGGGGCACAGGAGCTCTTCTGGGGGCCCAATCATCTCTTCTGGGGGCCCAATCATGGGGGGCCAAGGAGGCAGTGGTCTGGACACACATCAGGCCCCTCTTCGTTCAACCTGAAAGGTAAGAATGCAGGTAAGATCGACACAAATTCCACCAGAAATCAGAAATTCCGAACTAGCCCCTCCCACTTTTGGGGATTTGGGCGTTCGACCCCTTCCGAAGGTCGTAGAAGCTCGAAAATGGTACCAATCGATGCGCAATACCCCACTTGCCAGAAACAAATGCCCTCTCCCACTCTCTACGACCTTCACAAAAAAAGTTATTCAAGAATATCTCCTCGGGTTTTCGGCCATTTGCTACTTCGACCCCTTCCGAAGGTCGGAGGAGCTCGGGGATGGCACCAATCGATCCGCAGGACCCACATTAGTTCAATAGAAACCACTTTCCAAGTCTCTACGACCTTCAGAAAAAAAGTTATTCAAGAATATCTCCTTCTCCAATGTGCTTTCATCCCTAATCCTAACCCTAACCCTAACCCTAACCCTAACCCACTCTCTACGACCTTCACAAAAAAAGTTATTCAAGAATATCTCCTCGGCTTTTCGGCCATTTGCTACTTCGACCCCTTCCGAAGGTCGGAGGAGCTCGGGGATGGCACCAATCGATCCGCAGGACCCACATTAGTTCAATAGAAACCACTTTCCAAGTCTCTACGACCTTCAGAAAAAAAGTTATTCAAGAATATCTCCTTCTCCAATGTGCTTTCATCCCTAACCCTAACCCTAACCCTAACCCTAACCCTAACCCTAAACCGCCCAGTCGTTGGATGAAGCGGGGGAGTCATCGAGATAACTTCAAAAACCTAACCCTAACCCTAACCCTTTCATCCCTAATCCTAACCCTAACCCTAACCCTCCACAGAAATTCCACCAGAAATCAGAAATTCCCAACTAGCCCCGCCCACTTTTGGGGATTTGGGCGTTCGACCCCTTCCGAAGGTCGTAGAAGCTCGAAAATGGTACCAATCGATGCGCAATACCCCACTTGCCTGAAACAAATGCCCTCTCCCACTCTCTACGACCTTCACAAAAAAAGTTATTCAAGAATATCTCCTCGGGTTTTCGGCCATTTGCTACTTCGACCCCTTCCGAGGGTCGTAGGAGCTCGGGGATGGCACCAATCGATCCGCAGGACCCACATTAGTTCAATAGAAACCACTTTCCAAGTCTCTACGACCTTCAGAAAAAAAGTTATTCAAGAATATCTCCTTCTCCAATGTGCTTTCATCCCTAATCCTAACCCTAACCCTAACCCTAACCCTAACCCTAACCCTAGTCAGGTTCCTTAGACCCTTACCCTAACCACACCACCCCTTGCCTAAACCTAACCCCGCCCACTTTTCAGATTCGCTCGTTCGACCCCTTCCCAAGGTCCTAGAAGCTCGGGGATGGTACCAATCGATCCGCAGTACCCCGTTTGGTAGAGACAGATGCCCTTTCCAAGTCTCTACGACCTTCACAACAAAAGTTATTCAAGAATATCTCCTCAGCAGGCTATGCTAATGAGGCGGCCTAATTACAATCCCGTTTCTCTCAAATATCTCGGCATAGAAGACACCAAAACTCAAAATTACAGGATATTTACCATCCCAAGAGAGAATTCTCCTCAGAAATGTCATTTTATCACATCAAATTCAAAACCCTAAATTCAGGAAAAACCATGACCAAGGTGAACTCACACACAAGACAAGTGCCCCACAGATCAAACAGCTCATTAGACAAATCTTGGAGAAATCCAAAATCAGTCGCTTGGAAGAATGACAGTGAAGCATCTCCTTGGGCCGTGCGGTGTATGGGGCACAGGAGCTCTTCTGGGGGCCCAATCATGGGGGGCCAAGGAGCCAGTGGTCTGGACACACATCAGGCCCCTCTTCGTTCAACCTGAAAGGTAAGAATGCAGGTAAGATCGACACAAATTCCACCAGAAATCAGAAATTCCGAACTAGCCCCTCCCACTTTTGGGGATTTGGGCGTTCGACCCCTTCCGAAGGTCGTAGAAGCTCGAAAATGGTACCAATCGATGCGCAATACCCCACTTGCCAGAAACAAATGCCCTCTCCCACTCTCTACGACCTTCACAAAAAAAGTTATTCAAGAATATCTCCTCGGCTTTTCGGCCATTTGCTACTTCGACCCCTTCCGAAGGTCGTAGGAGCTCGGGGATGGCACCAATCGATCCGCAGGACCCACATTAGTTCAATAGAAACCACTTTCCAAGTCTCTACGACCTTCAGAAAAAAAGTTATTCAAGAATATCTCCTTCTCCAATGTGCTTTCATCCCTAATCCTAACCCTAACCCTAACCCTAACCCTAACCCTAACCCTAAATCTTGGAGAAATCCAAAATCAGTCGCTTGGAAGAATGACAGTGAAGCATCTCCTTGGGCCGTGCGGTGTATGGGGCACAGGAGCTCTTCTGGGGGCCCAATCATGGGGGGCCAAGGAGCCAGTGGTCTGGACACACATCAGGCCCCTCTTCGTTCAACCTGAAAGGTAAGAATGCAGGTAAGATCGACACAAATTCCACCAGAAATCAGAAATTCCGAACTAGCCCCTCCCACTTTTGGGGATTTGGGCGTTCGACCCCTTCCGAAGGTCGTAGAAGCTCGAAAATGGTACCAATCGATGCGCAATACCCCACTTGCCAGAAACAAATGCCCTCTCCCACTCTCTACGACCTTCACAAAAAAAGTTATTCAAGAATATCTCCTCGGCTTTTCGGCCATTTGCTACTTCGACCCCTTCCGAAGGTCGTAGGAGCTCGGGGATGGCACCAATCGATCCGCAGGACCCACATTAGTTCAATAGAAACCACTTTCCAAGTCTCTACGACCTTCAGAAAAAAAGTTATTCAAGAATATCTCCTTCTCCAATGTGCTTTCATCCCTAATCCTAACCCTAACCCTAACCCTAACCCTAACCCTAACCAATGTGCTTTCATCCCTAATCCTAACCCTAACCCTAACCCTAACCCTAACCCTAACCCAGAAATTCCCAACTAGCCCCGCCCACTTTTGGGGATTTGGGCGTTCGACCCCTTCCGAAGGTCGTAGAAGCTCGAAAATGGTACCAATCGATGCGCAATACCCCACTTGCCACAAACAAATGCCCTCTCCCACTCTCTACGACCTTCACAAAAAAAGTTATTCAAGAATATCTCCTCGGGTTTTCGGCCATTTGCTACTTCGACCCCTTCCGAAGGTCGTAGGAGCTCGGGGATGGCACCAATCGATCCGCAGGACCCACATTAGTTCAATAGAAACCACTTTCCAAGTCTCTACGACCTTCAGAAAAAAAGTTATTCAAGAATATCTCCTTCTCCAATGTGCTTTCATCCCTAATCCTAACCCTAACCCTAACCCTAACCCTAACCCTAACCCAGAAATTCCCAACTAGCCCCGCCCACTTTTGGGGATTTGGGCGTTCGACCCCTTCCGAAGGTCGTAGAAGCTCGAAAATGGTACCAATCGATGCGCAATACCCCACTTGCCACAAACAAATGCCCTCTCCCACTCTCTACGACCTTCACAAAAAAAGTTATTCAAGAATATCTCCTCGGGTTTTCGGCCATTTGCTACTTCGACCCCTTCCGAAGGTCGTAGGAGCTCGGGGATGGCACCAATCGATCCGCAGGACCCACATTAGTTCAATAGAAACCACTTTCCAAGTCTCTACGACCTTCAGAAAAAAAGTTATTCAAGAATATCTCCTTCTCCAATGTGCTTTCATCCCTAACCCTAACCCTAACCCTAACCCTAACCCTAGCTGTTTTAGCGACTTTCTTATTCAGAGGTTCTGGACTTCAATTCTATGCCTAGTCAGGTTCCTTAGACCCTTACCCTAACCACACCACCCCTTGCCTAAACCTAACCCCGCCCACTTTTCAGATTCGCTCGTTCGACCCCTTCCCAAGGTCCTAGAAGCTCGGCGATGGTACCAATCGATCCGCAGTACCCCATTTAGTAGAGACAGACGCCCTTTCCAAGTCTCTACGACCTTCACAACAAAAGTTATTCAAGAATATCTCCTCAGCAGGCTATGCTAATGAGGCGGCCTAATTACAATCCCGTTTCTCTCAAATATCTCGGCATAGAAGACACCAAAACTCAAAATTACAGGATATTTACCATCCCAAGAGAGAATTCTCCTCAGAAATGTCATTTTATCACATCAAATTCAAAACCCTAAATTCAGGAAAAACCATGACCAAGGTGAACTCACACACAAGACAAGTGCCCCACAGATCAAACAGCTCATTAGACAAATCTTGGAGAAATCCAAAATCAGTCGCTTGGAAGAATGAGAGTGAAGCATCTCCTTGGGCCGTGCGGTGTATGGGGCACAGGAGCTCTTCTGGGGGCCCAATCATGGGGGGCCAAGGAGCCAGTGGTCTGGACACACATCAGGCCCCTCTTCATTCAGCCTGAAAGGTAAGAATGCAGGTAAGATCCACAGAAATTCCACCAGAAATCAGAAATTCCCAACTAGCCCCGCCCACTTTTGGGGATTTGGGCGTTCGACCCCTTCCGAAGGTCGTAGAAGCTCGAAAATGGTACCAATCGATGCGCAATACCCCACTTGCCACAAACAAATGCCCTCTCCCACTCTCTACGACCTTCACAAAAAAAGTTATTCAAGAATATCTCCTCGGGTTTTCGGCCATTTGCTACTTCGACCCCTTCCGAAGGTCGTAGGAGCTCGGGGATGGCACCAATCGATCCGCAGGACCCACATTAGTTCAATAGAAACCACTTTCCAAGTCTCTACGACCTTCAGAAAAAAAGTTATTCAAGAATATCTCCTTCTCCAATGTGCTTTCATCCCTAATCCTAACCCTAACCCTAACCCTAACCCAGAAATTCCCAACTAGCCCCGCCCACTTTTGGGGATTTGGGCGTTCGACCCCTTCCGAAGGTCGTAGAAGCTCGAAAATGGTACCAATCGATGCGCAATACCCCACTTGCCACAAACAAATGCCCTCTCCCACTCTCTACGACCTTCACAAAAAAAGTTATTCAAGAATATCTCCTCGGGTTTTCGGCCATTTGCTACTTCGACCCCTTCCGAAGGTCGTAGGAGCTCGGGGATGGCACCAATCGATCCGCAGGACCCACATTAGTTCAATAGAAACCACTTTCCAAGTCTCTACGACCTTCAGAAAAAAAGTTATTCAAGAATATCTCCTTCTCCAATGTGCTTTCATCCCTAATCCTTACCTTAACCCTAGCTGTTTTAGCGACTTTCTTATTCAGAGGTTCTGGACTTCGATTCTATGCCTAGTCAGGTTCCTTAGACCCTTACCCTAACCACACCACCCCTTGCCTAAACCTAACCCCGCCCACTTTTCAGATTCGCTCGTTCGACCCCTTCCCAAGGTCCTAGAAGCTCGGCGATGGTACCAATCGATCCGCAGTACCCCATTTAGTAGAGACAGACGCCCTTTCCAAGTCTCTACGACCTTCACAACAAAAGTTATTCAAGAATATCTCCTCAGCAGGCTATGCTAATGAGGCGGCCTAATTACAATCCCGTTTCTCTCAAATATCTCGGCATAGAAGACACCAAAACTCAAAATTACAGGATATTTACCATCCCAAGAGAGAATTCTCCTCAGAAATGTCATTTTATCACATCAAATTCAAAACCCTAAATTCAGGAAAAACCATGACCAAGGTGAACTCACACACAAGACAAGTGCCCCACAGATCAAACAGCTCATTAGACAAATCTTGGAGAAATCCAAAATCAGTCGCTTGGAAGAATGAGAGTGAAGCATCTCCTTGGGCCGTGCGGTGTATGGGGCACAGGAGCTCTTCTGGGGGCCCAATCATGGGGGGCCAAGGAGCCAGTGGTCTGGACACACATCAGGCCCCTCTTCATTCAGCCTGAAAGGTAAGAATGCAGGTAAGATCCACAGAAATTCCACCAGAAATCAGAAATTCCCAACTAGCCCCGCCCACTTTTGGGGATTTGGGCGTTCGACCCCTTCCGAAGGTCGTAGAAGCTCGAAAATGGTACCAATCGATGCGCAATACCCCACTTGCCACAAACAAATGCCCTCTCCCACTCTCTACGACCTTCACAAAAAAAGTTATTCAAGAATATCTCCTCGGGTTTTCGGCCATTTGCTACTTCGACCCCTTCCGAAGGTCGTAGGAGCTCGGGGATGGCACCAATCGATCCGCAGGACCCACATTAGTTCAATAGAAACCACTTTCCAAGTCTCTACGACCTTCAGAAAAAAAGTTATTCAAGAATATCTCCTTCTCCAATGTGCTTTCATCCCTAATCCTTACCTTAACCCTAGCTGTTTTAGCGACTTTCTTATTCAGAGGTTCTGGACTTCGATTCTATGCCTAGTCAGGTTCCTTAGACCCTTACCCTAACCACACCACCCCTTGCCTAAACCTAACCCCGCCCACTTTTCAGATTCGCTCGTTCGACCCCTTCCCAAGGTCCTAGAAGCTCGGCGATGGTACCAATCGATCCGCAGTACCCCATTTAGTAGAGACAGACGCCCTTTCCAAGTCTCTACGACCTTCACAACAAAAGTTATTCAAGAATATCTCCTCAGCAGGCTATGCTAATGAGGCGGCCTAATTACAATCCCGTTTCTCTCAAATATCTCGGCATAGAAGACACCAAAACTCAAAATTACAGGATATTTACCATCCCAAGAGAGAATTCTCCTCAGAAATGTCATTTTATCACATCAAATTCAAAACCCTAAATTCAGGAAAAACCATGACCAAGGTGAACTCACACACAAGACAAGTGCCCCACAGATCAAACAGCTCATTAGACAAATCTTGGAGAAATCCAAAATCAGTCGCTTGGAAGAATGAGAGTGAAGCATCTCCTTGGGCCGTGCGGTGTATGGGGCACAGGAGCTCTTCTGGGGGCCCAATCATGGGGGGCCAAGGAGCCAGTGGTCTGGACACACATCAGGCCCCTCTTCATTCAGCCTGAAAGGTAAGAATGCAGGTAAGATCCACAGAAATTCCACCAGAAATCAGAAATTCCCAACTAGCCCCGCCCACTTTTGGGGATTTGGGCGTTCGACCCCTTCCGAAGGTCGTAGAAGCTCGAAAATGGTACCAATCGATGCGCAATACCCCACTTGCCACAAACAAATGCCCTCTCCCACTCTCTACGACCTTCACAAAAAAAGTTATTCAAGAATATCTCCTCGGGTTTTCGGCCATTTGCTACTTCGACCCCTTCCGAAGGTCGTAGGAGCTCGGGGATGGCACCAATCGATCCGCAGGACCCACATTAGTTCAATAGAAACCACTTTCCAAGTCTCTACGACCTTCAGAAAAAAAGTTATTCAAGAATATCTCCTTCTCCAATGTGCTTTCATCCCTAACCCTAACCCTAACCCTAACCCTAACCCAAGTACAGTACAGGAAGAAAGACCTAAATAGGCAGTAAGACCTCATGGAGAAGGCAATTAATTCCCTGGTATACCCCACCCAACTGTGTTTAATATTTAGAGGACAAGAGATCCCTATAGGTGTGTGATTGGAGCCTATTTTAATGGAATTGATGGAAAAGGAGTATGGGAATGAGTGCTTGTTGGAGTGCTGTGTTTCGGAGGGACAAGGAAACTTCACCAGGGGGAGGAGCTAGATGGGCTATATAAATGATTGCAACTCCTTGGCCAGTCTCAGACAAGACAAAATGCCTCATGGAGCAAGATCAGGGACAAGCTCTCCCAGAGACCCACCATGGGGATGACTTACCTCTTAATTCGACCTGACCTACTTACCTGCCCTAGCCTGATGAAGATAAACAAATTTCGAAACGTCGCGACAGGGCCTACGGACTTTAAGCAAAAATGACAAATTGTACTTACCTGACTAAGCCATTTACCCTCCCTCGGCTGAGCGGAGAGACTCAAGACATATTTGTAAATTTGTATATAGTTCATTGGATGTTTATTTAGCTGTAATTACAACATGTTTAACACAACTGCAAAAATCAGTGTGTTATTACGACATCATTAGGATTTACTTACGGTTATTTTACCACAGTGTGTTTCACATACCTGTAAAAAATCAGGGTGTTGTTACAACACTTTTATTGGATATTTATGGTTATTTTACCAAGTGAGGGGCATCCCATGTCCCAGGAGGGCCCGTGCATAACGTTTGACCTGACTTGTCGGGTCAACGGATATTACCGTTTTCACCTAACCCTAACCCTAACCCTAACCCGACGGGGTCGGTCCACGGATATTACCGTTCTTACCTAACCCTAACCCTAACCCTAACCCAATCATGGGGGGCCAAGGAGGCAGTGGTCTGGACACACATCAGGCCCCTCTTCATTCAACCTGAAAGGTAAGAATGCAGGTAAGATCGACACAAATTCCACCAGAAATCACAAATTCCGAACTAGCCCCTCCCACTTTTGGGGATTTGGGCGTTCGACCCCTTCCGAAGGTCGTAGAAGCTCGAAAATGGTACCAATCGATGCGCAATACCCCACTTGCCAGAAACAAATGCCCTCTCCCACTCTCTACGACCTTCACAAAAAAAGTTATTCAAGAATATCTCCTCGGCTTTTCGGCCATTTGCTACTTCGACCCCTTCCGAAGGTCGGAGGAGCTCGGGGATGGCACCAATCGATCCGCAGGACCCACATTAGTTCAATAGAAACCACTTTCCAAGTCTCTACGACCTTCAGAAAAAAAGTTATTCAAGAATATCTCCTTCTCCAATGTGCTTTCATCCCTAACCCTAACCCTAACCCTAACCCTAACCCTATCCAATGTGCTTTCATCCCTAATCCTAACCCTAACCCTAACCCTAACCCTAACCCTAACCCAGAAATTCCCAACTAGCCCCGCCCACTTTTGGGGATTTGGGCGTTCGACCCCTTCCGAAGGTCGTAGAAGCTCGAAAATGGTACCAATCGATGCGCAATACCCCACTTGCCACAAACAAATGCCCTCTCCCACTCTCTACGACCTTCACAAAAAAAGTTATTCAAGAATATCTCCTCGGGTTTTCGGCCATTTGCTACTTCGACCCCTTCCGAAGGTCGTAGGAGCTCGGGGATGGCACCAATCGATCCGCAGGACCCACATTAGTTCAATAGAAACCACTTTCCAAGTCTCTACGACCTTCAGAAAAAAAGTTATTCAAGAATATCTCCTTCTCCAATGTGCTTTCATCCCTAATCCTAACCCTAACCCTAACCCTAACCCTAACCCTAACCCAGAAATTCCCAACTAGCCCCGCCCACTTTTGGGGATTTGGGCGTTCGACCCCTTCCGAAGGTCGTAGAAGCTCGAAAATGGTACCAATCGATGCGCAATACCCCACTTGCCACAAACAAATGCCCTCTCCCACTCTCTACGACCTTCACAAAAAAAGTTATTCAAGAATATCTCCTCGGGTTTTCGGCCATTTGCTACTTCGACCCCTTCCGAAGGTCGTAGGAGCTCGGGGATGGCACCAATCGATCCGCAGGACCCACATTAGTTCAATAGAAACCACTTTCCAAGTCTCTACGACCTTCAGAAAAAAAGTTATTCAAGAATATCTCCTTCTCCAATGTGCTTTCATCCCTAACCCTAACCCTAACCCTAACCCTAACCCTAGCTGTTTTAGCGACTTTCTTATTCAGAGGTTCTGGACTTCAATTCTATGCCTAGTCAGGTTCCTTAGACCCTTACCCTAACCACACCACCCCTTGCCTAAACCTAACCCCGCCCACTTTTCAGATTCGCTCGTTCGACCCCTTCCCAAGGTCCTAGAAGCTCGGCGATGGTACCAATCGATCCGCAGTACCCCATTTAGTAGAGACAGACGCCCTTTCCAAGTCTCTACGACCTTCACAACAAAAGTTATTCAAGAATATCTCCTCAGCAGGCTATGCTAATGAGGCGGCCTAATTACAATCCCGTTTCTCTCAAATATCTCGGCATAGAAGACACCAAAACTCAAAATTACAGGATATTTACCATCCCAAGAGAGAATTCTCCTCAGAAATGTCATTTTATCACATCAAATTCAAAACCCTAAATTCAGGAAAAACCATGACCAAGGTGAACTCACACACAAGACAAGTGCCCCACAGATCAAACAGCTCATTAGACAAATCTTGGAGAAATCCAAAATCAGTCGCTTGGAAGAATGAGAGTGAAGCATCTCCTTGGGCCGTGCGGTGTATGGGGCACAGGAGCTCTTCTGGGGGCCCAATCATGGGGGGCCAAGGAGCCAGTGGTCTGGACACACATCAGGCCCCTCTTCATTCAGCCTGAAAGGTAAGAATGCAGGTAAGATCCACAGAAATTCCACCAGAAATCAGAAATTCCCAACTAGCCCCGCCCACTTTTGGGGATTTGGGCGTTCGACCCCTTCCGAAGGTCGTAGAAGCTCGAAAATGGTACCAATCGATGCGCAATACCCCACTTGCCACAAACAAATGCCCTCTCCCACTCTCTACGACCTTCACAAAAAAAGTTATTCAAGAATATCTCCTCGGGTTTTCGGCCATTTGCTACTTCGACCCCTTCCGAAGGTCGTAGGAGCTCGGGGATGGCACCAATCGATCCGCAGGACCCACATTAGTTCAATAGAAACCACTTTCCAAGTCTCTACGACCTTCAGAAAAAAAGTTATTCAAGAATATCTCCTTCTCCAATGTGCTTTCATCCCTAATCCTAACCCTAACCCTAACCCTAACCCAGAAATTCCCAACTAGCCCCGCCCACTTTTGGGGATTTGGGCGTTCGACCCCTTCCGAAGGTCGTAGAAGCTCGAAAATGGTACCAATCGATGCGCAATACCCCACTTGCCACAAACAAATGCCCTCTCCCACTCTCTACGACCTTCACAAAAAAAGTTATTCAAGAATATCTCCTCGGGTTTTCGGCCATTTGCTACTTCGACCCCTTCCGAAGGTCGTAGGAGCTCGGGGATGGCACCAATCGATCCGCAGGACCCACATTAGTTCAATAGAAACCACTTTCCAAGTCTCTACGACCTTCAGAAAAAAAGTTATTCAAGAATATCTCCTTCTCCAATGTGCTTTCATCCCTAATCCTTACCTTAACCCTAGCTGTTTTAGCGACTTTCTTATTCAGAGGTTCTGGACTTCGATTCTATGCCTAGTCAGGTTCCTTAGACCCTTACCCTAACCACACCACCCCTTGCCTAAACCTAACCCCGCCCACTTTTCAGATTCGCTCGTTCGACCCCTTCCCAAGGTCCTAGAAGCTCGGCGATGGTACCAATCGATCCGCAGTACCCCATTTAGTAGAGACAGACGCCCTTTCCAAGTCTCTACGACCTTCACAACAAAAGTTATTCAAGAATATCTCCTCAGCAGGCTATGCTAATGAGGCGGCCTAATTACAATCCCGTTTCTCTCAAATATCTCGGCATAGAAGACACCAAAACTCAAAATTACAGGATATTTACCATCCCAAGAGAGAATTCTCCTCAGAAATGTCATTTTATCACATCAAATTCAAAACCCTAAATTCAGGAAAAACCATGACCAAGGTGAACTCACACACAAGACAAGTGCCCCACAGATCAAACAGCTCATTAGACAAATCTTGGAGAAATCCAAAATCAGTCGCTTGGAAGAATGAGAGTGAAGCATCTCCTTGGGCCGTGCGGTGTATGGGGCACAGGAGCTCTTCTGGGGGCCCAATCATGGGGGGCCAAGGAGCCAGTGGTCTGGACACACATCAGGCCCCTCTTCATTCAGCCTGAAAGGTAAGAATGCAGGTAAGATCCACAGAAATTCCACCAGAAATCAGAAATTCCCAACTAGCCCCGCCCACTTTTGGGGATTTGGGCGTTCGACCCCTTCCGAAGGTCGTAGAAGCTCGAAAATGGTACCAATCGATGCGCAATACCCCACTTGCCACAAACAAATGCCCTCTCCCACTCTCTACGACCTTCACAAAAAAAGTTATTCAAGAATATCTCCTCGGGTTTTCGGCCATTTGCTACTTCGACCCCTTCCGAAGGTCGTAGGAGCTCGGGGATGGCACCAATCGATCCGCAGGACCCACATTAGTTCAATAGAAACCACTTTCCAAGTCTCTACGACCTTCAGAAAAAAAGTTATTCAAGAATATCTCCTTCTCCAATGTGCTTTCATCCCTAATCCTTACCTTAACCCTAGCTGTTTTAGCGACTTTCTTATTCAGAGGTTCTGGACTTCGATTCTATGCCTAGTCAGGTTCCTTAGACCCTTACCCTAACCACACCACCCCTTGCCTAAACCTAACCCCGCCCACTTTTCAGATTCGCTCGTTCGACCCCTTCCCAAGGTCCTAGAAGCTCGGCGATGGTACCAATCGATCCGCAGTACCCCATTTAGTAGAGACAGACGCCCTTTCCAAGTCTCTACGACCTTCACAACAAAAGTTATTCAAGAATATCTCCTCAGCAGGCTATGCTAATGAGGCGGCCTAATTACAATCCCGTTTCTCTCAAATATCTCGGCATAGAAGACACCAAAACTCAAAATTACAGGATATTTACCATCCCAAGAGAGAATTCTCCTCAGAAATGTCATTTTATCACATCAAATTCAAAACCCTAAATTCAGGAAAAACCATGACCAAGGTGAACTCACACACAAGACAAGTGCCCCACAGATCAAACAGCTCATTAGACAAATCTTGGAGAAATCCAAAATCAGTCGCTTGGAAGAATGAGAGTGAAGCATCTCCTTGGGCCGTGCGGTGTATGGGGCACAGGAGCTCTTCTGGGGGCCCAATCATGGGGGGCCAAGGAGCCAGTGGTCTGGACACACATCAGGCCCCTCTTCATTCAGCCTGAAAGGTAAGAATGCAGGTAAGATCCACAGAAATTCCACCAGAAATCAGAAATTCCCAACTAGCCCCGCCCACTTTTGGGGATTTGGGCGTTCGACCCCTTCCGAAGGTCGTAGAAGCTCGAAAATGGTACCAATCGATGCGCAATACCCCACTTGCCACAAACAAATGCCCTCTCCCACTCTCTACGACCTTCACAAAAAAAGTTATTCAAGAATATCTCCTCGGGTTTTCGGCCATTTGCTACTTCGACCCCTTCCGAAGGTCGTAGGAGCTCGGGGATGGCACCAATCGATCCGCAGGACCCACATTAGTTCAATAGAAACCACTTTCCAAGTCTCTACGACCTTCAGAAAAAAAGTTATTCAAGAATATCTCCTTCTCCAATGTGCTTTCATCCCTAACCCTAACCCTAACCCTAACCCTAACCCAAGTACAGTACAGGAAGAAAGACCTAAATAGGCAGTAAGACCTCATGGAGAAGGCAATTAATTCCCTGGTATACCCCACCCAACTGTGTTTAATATTTAGAGGACAAGAGATCCCTATAGGTGTGTGATTGGAGCCTATTTTAATGGAATTGATGGAAAAGGAGTATGGGAATGAGTGCTTGTTGGAGTGCTGTGTTTCGGAGGGACAAGGAAACTTCACCAGGGGGAGGAGCTAGATGGGCTATATAAATGATTGCAACTCCTTGGCCAGTCTCAGACAAGACAAAATGCCTCATGGAGCAAGATCAGGGACAAGCTCTCCCAGAGACCCACCATGGGGATGACTTACCTCTTAATTCGACCTGACCTACTTACCTGCCCTAGCCTGATGAAGATAAACAAATTTCGAAACGTCGCGACAGGGCCTACGGACTTTAAGCAAAAATGACAAATTGTACTTACCTGACTAAGCCATTTACCCTCCCTCGGCTGAGCGGAGAGACTCAAGACATATTTGTAAATTTGTATATAGTTCATTGGATGTTTATTTAGCTGTAATTACAACATGTTTAACACAACTGCAAAAATCAGTGTGTTATTACGACATCATTAGGATTTACTTACGGTTATTTTACCACAGTGTGTTTCACATACCTGTAAAAAATCAGGGTGTTGTTACAACACTTTTATTGGATATTTATGGTTATTTTACCAAGTGAGGGGCATCCCATGTCCCAGGAGGGCCCGTGCATAACGTTTGACCTGACTTGTCGGGTCAACGGATATTACCGTTTTCACCTAACCCTAACCCTAACCCTAACCCGACGGGGTCGGTCCACGGATATTACCGTTCTTACCTAACCCTAACCCTAACCCTAACCCAATCATGGGGGGCCAAGGAGGCAGTGGTCTGGACACACATCAGGCCCCTCTTCATTCAACCTGAAAGGTAAGAATGCAGGTAAGATCGACACAAATTCCACCAGAAATCACAAATTCCGAACTAGCCCCTCCCACTTTTGGGGATTTGGGCGTTCGACCCCTTCCGAAGGTCGTAGAAGCTTGAAAATGGTACCAATCGATGCGCAATACCCCACTTGCCAGAAACAAATGCCCTCTCCCACTCTCTACGACCTTCACAAAAAAAGTTATTCAAGAATATCTCCTCGGCTTTTCGGCCATTTGCTACTTCGACCCCTTCCGAAGGTCGGAGGAGCTCGGGGATGGCACCAATCGATCCGCAGGACCCACATTAGTTCAATAGAAACCACTTTCCAAGTCTCTACGACCTTCAGAAAAAAAGTTATTCAAGAATATCTCCTTCTCCAATGTGCTTTCATCCCTAATCCTAACCCTAACCCTAACCCTAACCTCAACTATTTATCCTAGAAATTATAATTCTACACCACATTAAATACTTATATCTAACCAATTCACCTTATTACTAGATTCAATCCTAGGCCTAAACAATTTAAATATTTAACCAATACCGAACAACAAAAAAAACCTTTCCTATTTAACTTTATACTTACAAAGAACTCTTATCGTTACAAATTAAACCTATCCCTAAAACATTAACCACTAACCTTAACCCAACCTTAAACAGCTTTCATTTAGACGTAGACATGACCTTAAATACTAACCCTAACCATTTTAACCCAGACCTAAACCTAAATCTCTAACCCTAGCCCTAAACCTAACCCTAAACCACTTAAACTCTAGACCTGGACAGGATCCTAAACCCTAACCCTAACCACTCAACCCTACGCCTAAACCTAACCACTTGTCCCCAATCCTAAACCTAACCCTAAATCTAACCACTTTATATGACCTTAATCCCTAAAAAGCGACAAACAAGAATCCTTTCTAAAAATACCTTAGATTTAGATTACTCTAAACTTAGTGGGACACACCCTGGGGTTTGATCAACCCCGGCGGGGCCTTCCTTGGGAGAGGGTGTCTGGTGGTAATGGCCGAAACATCCAATGACCCTGAGGTACACTACTGATGATGTGTCACCTAATATATAGATTTAGAAAAACACAAAATAGCTAAAAATAGTCCAAATTGTTTTTTACAAACAAAACAATACAAAGACATGGAGTCAAAACAACTCCTTAATAAACTTTAATACAGGACAAAAAAGAAAAACCAAAGCCTATCAAATAAATAAAAAATCACTTTCATCTAAAGACCAAACCTAACTTACATTAAAAAAACAATACAAAAGCAAGTACACTGAAACTACGGTTTAAAACCAATTCGGTAAAGGGGATATGTGAAGAAAGGAGAGTATTGATGACGTGCGTGGGCCAGTGCATTGCCTTTGGCTCCCTATTCCAAACCGCCCAGTCGTTGGATGAAGCGGGGGGAGTCATCGAGATAACTTCAAAAACCTAACCCTAACCCTAACCTGAAAGGTAAGAATGCAGGTAAGATCGACACAAATTCCACCAGAAATCACAAATTCCGAACTAGCCCCTCCCACTTTTGGGGATTTGGGCGTTCGACCCCTTCCGAAGGTCGTAGAAGCTCGAAAATGGTACCAATCGATGCGCAATACCCCACTTGCCGGAAACAAATGCCCTCTCCCACTCTCTACGACCTTCACAAAAAAAGTTATTCAAGAATATCTCCTCGGGTTTTCGGCCATTTGCTACTTCGACCCCTTCCGAAGGTCGTAGGAGCTCGGGGATGGCACCAATCGATCCGCAGGACCCACATTAGTTCAATAGAAACCACTTTCCAAGTCTCTACGACCTTCAGAAAAAAAGTTATTCAAGAATATCTCCTTCTCCAATGTGCTTTCATCCCTAATCCTAACCCTAACCCTAATCTTCCTATAAAGTAAAGGGCCTACAAGTGTCCCATGTATTTTTTTACATAACCCAAAGAGTGAGACATTTCTAGGCATTTTTCCGCACTCAGGGTGGGGCTTTAGAGTGGGTCTCCCGGCTTGGCTGTGCTGGAGAATTTTTTCTACCATGCATTGTATTTTTCCCTAACAAAACATTTGGGACATTTCCAAGCATTCTTGTTATAATGTAAAGTGCCTACAAGTGTCCCATGGATTTTTTTAACATAACACAAAGAGTGAGACATTTCTAGGAATTTTTCAGCACTCAAGGTTGGGCTTTAGAGTGGCTCTCCAGATTTGGCTGCTGCTGGAGAATTCTTTGTCCCATGTATTGTATTTTCCCCTAATAAAATGTGTGGGACATTTAGAGGCATTTTTGCTATACTGTAAAGTGCCTACATGTGTCCCATGTATTTTTTTACATAACACAAAGAGTGAGACATTTCTAAGCAAACTTCAGCACTCAGGGTTGGGCTTTAGATTGGATCCCTGGGCTTGGCTGGTGCTGGAGAATTTTTTCTACCATGTAATGTATTTTTCCCAAAAAAAACTGTTCAGTTGCTACTTTTTCATTGGGGTTTCCAAAACTTAAACAAATTTTTTCTGTGATGAAAAAATGAAGATTTTAACCAAAGTTGCAAAAATAGGCTTATCTCCCCGTTTCCAGCACTTTTTGGCACTTAGAGCCAATCTGACAGTAGAAACCGTGCAGTTGCTACTTTTACGTTGGGGTTTCCAAAACTTAAAATCTTTTTTTTAAAGAGTTCTTTTAGAGTTGAAACCAAGATGTTGGTTGGTTGATGTTTTTATATGATTGTACTTTTATAGAAAGACCGCCGTGTCGATCTTATTGTGAAAAGCGCGCGGTGACGATCCGGCGCTTCCTGTTTGATTCGTGTTTCCGTCAGGCCGATCTCACAGAAGACGTGCATCTGTTAAAAGACACCTCTTACGTAGCTGGATTGCCGGCCTCACTGTGTGATCGCCTCTGACGGCGTTTTTAAGATCATCTCCGATCTGTGTTACTATATGTTTCTCTCTTTCTCTCTATTGTATTCTCTCACATCCGCCGACATACACATCCTCGCCCACGCACACACACATAGTCGCATTACATATAGTCATTCTGATATCAAGGAGGGCCTGAACGCACCTCGACGCCATTCGGCGCTAAAGCTAAGCTAAGCTAAGACAAAGAATCCCTTTGTCCTCCCTCGACCTTTGTCCCACGTGTGTTTAAGTCGGCCATCTTTGACCATCTTGACTCTAAGTTACGTAGAGCCCTCCATTCGGACTCTAAATTCCTTAGGCGACTCCGCCATTTTGAGTTGTAGTCCTGGTGTATATTACATCACCAATTTTGTAGTCAAACCCCCAGGGTTAAGCCGGCCCTCTTAAACTTCGTGAGCCATCGACCCCCCTTTTTCCTCTCTCTATCACACACACATACACTTCCCCCCACTCACACACACACACACGAACACACACACAGCCCTATCAGAAGGATTGCAGTGTGATCAATTGTGCTAAATGTGCTGCGACTGTATTGGATATAGCGGATTGTGTTAAATGAAGAATCATTTGGAACAACTTTGACTTTTATATCTTTTTAATAAACCCCTTTTATACTTAAAGTATTTGAATCTTGTGATTATTGGTACATGTTTATGTGAACACAGTTGGATAACGATAGCCAGTGCTTGAACTCAAACCCTTCATCGTTTATTATATAATCCCTAATATTAACTATTGAGATTATTAATTTAACTTTATCAGATGAGACTGATACTTATAGACTGACTCGTTGGTCCCTGTAACCAGGGTGGTGCCCCTTCTCGAGTATTAATATAGATAGTAGCATTCTTAAATTGACGATTTTATTGTTGTGACTAATTATTTCATTATTCTTGGTTGATAACCTTATCATTATTAATTGATAGCTTGTACTTTCTAAATTGATAATTACTTGTTTTTCATTAGTAGTTGTTATTCATTGATTGATTATTCTTAAAGTTTACATTAATTATTTAATTATTCTTAATCAATAAACTTTATCATTCTCAAATTAGTGATTTAATAATTCTTAATTGTTGAACTTCCTTATTTACTCATTAATGGTTTTATTGTTATTTGATTACTGATCATCTTCAATTAATAATCTAATTATTTTGTTTAATAAATAATCTTTATTGTTTCAATAATCATATTCCATGATTATTGATAATTAGCCAACGTCGAGTCCCCCTACTATTGCACAACACTGTCTTTCTGAGTCTTTGAGGAATCCTGATCTGGACTCCACCCCCCCTGCTCCTCCACCATACGTCACTCAGCAGAAAGGTCCCTACACGCCTGTTGTGACCCGCCAGCAAGCCCAGCAGAGGTTATCTGAAATCCGAGACGAGAGGAAAAGTCCTGCAGCTATACCAACCATGCCCATGGTGGAAGTGGCAGGAGCCGAAGGGCCAATTCTGGTGTTCCGACCCTGGTCAGAGGCCGACGTGGCAGAAGCAATGAATTACATCTGCAACCCCAAAGACAATCTCAATAAGTGGGAAAATGATCTGCTGCAGTTTGTCAGAGAATTTCGACCAACAATGTTTGAGATACGACGCCTAATGAACAAAACGCTCACAAATGACTATCACAGCATCCAGAATGTGTTTAACGCTGGGAGAATGACTGCTCGTTTGGAGAACCCAGACTTTGGACACAGAGATAACGCTGATTTTAGAAATGCTATTGAGGCCCTTGTTGTTATAGTGGGGGAGAAATTCCCCCTGAGAATGAACCTGTCAAACATTACCAGCATGACACAGAAGCCATCAGAGTCATGCAGTTCATTCCTGGCACGCCTGACGTCAGCTTTCGACACACACACACAGTGGCCTCATCAGACCCGACCTAATGGGAAGACAACCTTTGGAGCCTTATGAAGTTCATCTTAAAGAACATTTCCTGAGCAGAATGAAGCCTGAACTAGCACAGACGATAAAGAAATTCTGTGTAACTTGGAAAACATGCCCGCTCGCTGAAATCCTGCAGCATGCTGAACACGCTGAGGATGAGCTGCTCAGCACAGATGAGCAAAGAAAACAAGGCAGACAAAGAAAGTTGGAAGACGCACAATTGTCCATGATCAACGTATGTGCAAACATGTCCCCAGGACCCTTCCAAGGCCAACCCAGAAGAGGCAGAGGTCGCGGTAGAAATCGTGGTGGTGGCAGATTCAACTCGACCCACGCCAGCCATGATCCAGATGTGTGTTTCCACTGCGGAAGGCGGGGGCACTGGCAAGCAGAATGTCCGAGGCAACAGGGACAGGGACCAATCTTCTCAAAGTCTGACTGAGGGGAGAGCGGGGAGGGCCGGATCCCAGAGATGGACAACCCCTCCTCAGAGACACGGGTAATGCACTCTACACCCACTCAAACACAATCTCTAGCTACAATACCCATTAAAACACCTATTTTACAATTCACGATGTATACTAACACTGAAGGATATAAGAAATTTCCACAATTAACTCTGATGATTTCTAATCATCCTGTGACTTTCTTGATAGACTCTGGTGCTACGAGCTCAGTTTTAAGAAAAGATGCTTTGTCCCAACCTCCAAAAGAAAGTGGTAAAACAGTTTTCACAATGGGATCAAGCGGTGTCCCTGTTTCAGAGAGCTGCTCAGTTCCACTGAAATGTGAATTGGATGATCAGATGATAAAACACTCCTTCCTAGTTTCACAAAACTGTCCTGTGAATTTGCTGGGGAGAGATTTGATGTGTCACTTTGGCATTACGCTGAGCTCAACACCAGAGGGTATCAAGGTATTGAAAAGAACTGAAGTCCCAGGTTTTCAAATGTTTAAATACAGTCCCAGTGCACTGTTATATGCATATGAATGGATTTTCATCAACAGTGATGTCACGTCCACAGCCCAACATCTCACTGATTTCACACGAGCTCATGTCTTACACACTACAGATTTCATGTCAACTGATTTATTACATTGCACATCTCATGTAAGTGTAGGGCCAGATAGAAGGTACGAGGAAGTTTGGTATGATAAGCAGAAAGAATCAGAAAAATTGATTCTAAAGCATGTGTATTGGTCGGAGGCTGCTGCTGTGTCTGTACTTCTCTCCTCCTCTCAGAAAAATCTGTTTCTTGGCTCTACCCCTCACGTATCATTGGCTAAGCCATTACACCGGCAGTGGCAGGACCTGGGCCCGTGGCTGCAGCATTGCCTCGGCCTTCTGGATTTCGAACCGGTTGCGGGGGATCCCACAAAAGAATATAGCGCTGGGGGTAATGTACATAGGACCACAGTAACAAGCAACGTGTTGGTTCAAAGGTCAATGGAGCTCGTAGAGGAGCATGCACAGCACACAGATTTGTTCCCACTCACAGGAGCGGGCCAGATCTCTGTGCTGGCTCAGGTGCCGCCTTCATTGTGGGCCGCTCATAAATATGATGTTGGGCTTATAACGGGGGCGACACCCTTGGTAGTGCATCCTAAATCTGAATATAGGCCGTGCCTCAAACAATATCCGCTTAAGCAAGAAGCCATCGATGGAATAACACCAGTATTTGAAGCGCTGTTAAAAGCAGGCATAATTGTACCCTGCAATGATTCACCTGTACGCACGCCCATTTTTCCAGTTAAAAAAATCAGAGAAGAAGGCCAACCCACTGAGTGGAGGTTTCGTACAGGATTTAAAAGCTGTGAATGCTGCTGTTTATCAGCGAGCACCAGAAGTCTCTAACCCACATACGATCTTGTCACTCATTCCACCAGACACCACCCATTTTTCGGTTGCTGATCTGGCTAATGCATTTTTCTCTGTTCCAGTACATCCTGACAGTCAGTACTGGTTTGGCTTCTCCTTCAAAGGGCGTGGGTACACGTGGACAAGATGCCCTATGGGATACCATGAAAGCCCAGGTGTATTTCACAGAGCGCTCAGTGACAATTTGAAAAGCTTACATCTCCCCAGGGGATCTGCACTTGTGCAGTATGTCGACGATCTATTGGTCTGCAGCCCCTCAGAAGAGGCGTGCGAAATTGATACAGTAGTACTACTCAAACACCTAGCAGATAATGGCCACAAGGTCAGCCAACAAAAACTTCAATTTGTAAAAAAACAAGTTACTTATTTAGGACATGTGATCACAGGAGGGAGTAAGTCTCTCTCTCCAAAGCGCGTTGCAGCAATCCAATCAGTACCAAAGCCTATTACAAAGAGGCAGATGATGAGTTTCCTAGGAATGACATCATACTGCAGGCAGTGGATCCCAAATTATGCAGAAAGAGAGGTACCCCTCTCTTCCATGGTCCATGGTAAACATCTAAGTGCACATGACAGACTGACTTGGACTCCGGAAGCAGACAAAGCTTTTGACGACTTGAAGACTTCTTTAACCCAGGCCCCGACTTTGGGCCTGCCAAGATCTGACTTGCCGTTCACTCAGTTTGTAGACCAGAGAGATGGCTACATGACTTCAGTTTTATGTCAACCACATGGAGGAAAACTTAGGCCTGTCGCCTATTTCTCCTCAAAACTTGACCCTGTTTCCTCCGGTCTGCCCCACTGTTTGCGAGCAGTGGCTGCAGCTGAAAAAGCTGTGTTAGCATCACGTGACATTGTGGGCTATTCTGACATAATTCTTATGGTTCCACATGCTGTTTCTCATATCTTGCATGCCCAGAAGACTTCGCATCTCTCTGCTCAGAGATGGCTGAGATACCACACAACATTATTAGAAATGCCCAATGTCACCGTTAAACGTTGTAATGTCCTTAACCCAGCAACACTTCTCCCTACTGCAGATGATGGGGAACCCCACAACTGTGTCGAAGTCCTGCAACAAACGTGCACCCCAAGGCCTGATTTGGAAATGCAGCTGCAGATGCAGCAGCGAAAATGGCAGCGTCATCAGGTCCATTCTTCCCCCTCACCCACCTGCTTTCGACACCGGTTGACCTCGACCCATGTGCTGATCTATCCACACTCCAGTCTCTCACCGACGCCCGCGAGCGCTCCCTTTGGGCACGCTCCGGTGCCACTTTCCAAGGCGGTGTCTGGATAGGCCCTGACAGTAAGCCTTGCTTGCCACGTGCTCTTTTCCAGGTCTATGCTAAGCTATCTCACTCAAGAGACCACGTGGGCAAAGGAGGGATGTGGGCCGCTATCAGTGCAAATTGGTATACTAAAGGATTTTCAACATTTGCGGCAGATTTCTGTAAAAGATGTGTTATTTGTGCAGCAAATAATGCTTCGGGGGCAATAAAAGTGCCAAAACAAGGGCACCCCCCTTCTGATAGACCTTTTGAGCATCTAATGATGGATTTTATTGAATTAACTCCGTCAGAAGGAAAGAAATACTGCCTGGTAATAGTGTGCATGTTCAGCAAATGGGTTGAAGTGTTCCCTACTTGTAAGCAGGATGCAGGAACAGTGGCAAAGATTCTCCTGAGGGAAATCATTCCACGCTGGGGATTACCCAGACTTATCAGTAGTGACAATGGCCCTGGTTTCACGAACAAAGCCCTTGAAGAAATATCACAATACTTAGGCTTTGACATGAAACATCATTGTTCTTATCATCCCCAATCAGCGGGTGCAGTCGAACGAGAGAATGGCACCATAAAAGCCAAGCTAACTAAATGCTGTGAAGACACCGGGTTATCCTGGGTGAAGGCTAGTGCTTTTCCACATGCCCATGCGAATTAGAAATAAACATGGTCTCAGTCCTTTTGAGATTGTTTTCGGAAGACCTCCATGCACTGGTATGGGTCCAGTGAAATCAGCCTTGACAACCGGCAACTTTGAGGATAGTATGTTGGAATATTGTGCTAACCTTTCAGCTTCACTCTCCACTCTTCACGCACAGGTAAAAGTAGCACTTCCAACTCCAGCTACTGCCATTCAGCATCGGTTGAGACCAGGGGACTGGGTGCTCATAAAAGATCACAGACGGAAGCACTGGAAGCAAAGACGCTACATAGGCCCTTTCCAGATCCTCCTGACAACAGAGACCGCAGTGAAGGTGGCTGAGAGAGTACCTTGGATCCACGCCAGCCACTGCAAACAGATTCCGGGTCCACAGGAGGGAGCTAACTGAGGGGTAAGGGTGAAATAGCGCCTTCCTCCAACAGTAGCGTGCCAAGCTCCTACACACCGACAGGGTACCCTTTACAGAAGCAGAGTGGAGCGTTATGGGATGGCCTGCCTTATCTCAACAGTTTGCAGCCAGCAGTGAGGGATGTTACACTCCCCCGTCGCATGCTGACTCATCCACGCAGACTACGCCCAACTATGTTGGAGACAAAGGGGAGGTGGTGCAATTCGCAATGCTTCCTCTGCAGTACACGATGTTGTAGCAGATACTGAACGAGGGGTTAAGGAGCTGCACGAAGACCATGGCTGGAATCCTTTTGGAGGAATGAAATCAATAACCGGTTTTTGGGGAGCTCCTTTTCTCAAGGGACTAGTTTGGATAATAGGAAGCATGATACTAATAGTGATTATCATAATTCTGATTGTAACGGTCTTCAAAGTTTGCATTAGGAAGGTAATAACCACTTTTGTGTCCATTAAGAGCACAGACTTTCCAGATCTATATCCTATACCACCTTGGATTGCTCCATACGACGATGAAGATGATGATGAGCTTGAAGATTGCATAAAAACTGCAGAAATTTGTTATATCAGCAAAATTGCATGTGTTCCTTATGTTGCAAATGTATGAACGGTTCCCATGATGACGAGCTAATGAAGTGTTGTTTTAAATCGTTATGAATTAACATCACCGATGTCGTGCTCCGAGTTTAAACCTTGATTGTTTAATACGATCTGCTTGCTTAGTTAGTAGTTGTTAGTGTTATTATTTGTCTTAAATGACAAAAAGGGAGGAAATGTCATGGAAATTATTGAATCTAACTGTGATCCCGGAAATGTAACAGATCCTCCTGTGCTGACAGCTATGCTCAAAGTTCAGTTGGATTGACCTGATGAAACATCATTATATAAATTCCACTTAATGTTTGCATCTGCCTGATATCAGGAAATGTTAGTTACCTTGAGCCTAAATGCCCTTGTGACTATTTGATGTTTTGCTGAATGTCTATACACTCAGGAGATAGGGGGGCATCTACCCCTTGGCTTACAAAGTCTGACCACTGGACACGTCCTGCCTACATGATATCGAAGGATGACGTGAACCCTTGAGCTGTGCATAAAGCTGGCACATCTCCTGTCACCCGTTGTCAGAATCTTGATACCTGCAGTGGTGTTGGAGATTCTGTCCCGCTTGGCCAAGTGTTTGCTCAGTAACTCTATCTGTGTTCAAATCTATTCTCTGTAAATTGTTTGTTGACCATTAATTAAATACTTCGAGATCATTGAATTGATCACTGAGTCTGATGGTTTATTTCCTCACCAGGTAATTACATACAAAATTCCCACGACAATTATTATAATCCACTGTATGCATTTTAAGTATCAAGGAATTTGACTGAAGGCCTTTTGAGAAAACACGTTGATTAGTGACCCTATTTCATTATGGCAGTCAAACCACTGATTTTCAACTTTAGTCTATGAAACCTCCAAACCTTAAACATTGTTGCAAAATTAGGCTTATCTCACCGTTTCCAGCACTTTTGTGCACCTTGGGCATATCTGTGATGAAAAAATGAAGACTTTAACCAAAGTTGCAAAAATAGGCTTATCTCACCGTTTCCAGCGCTTTTGGGCATCTTGGGCACATCTGTGATGAAAAATTTAAGATTTTAACCATAGTTGCAAAAATAGGCTTATCTCACCGTTTCCAGCGCTTTTGCGCATCTTGGGCACATCTGTGATGAAAAATTTAAGATTTTAACCATAGTTGCAAAAATAGGCTTATCTCACCGTTTCCAGTGCTTTTGCGCATTTTCGGCACGTCTGTGATGAAAAATTTAAGATTTTAACCAAAGTTGCAATAATAGGCTTATCTCCCCGTTTCCAGCACTTTTTGGCACTTAGAGCCAATCTGACAGTTGTGATGGAAATCTGGAGATACAAGAGGCTGGAAACAACAAAGTTATCTACGTGTATTTAATAAGGGGCTTTCTGCAGAAAGGATCAACACAGGGAGACCACAAGGATCTCAGCGTGAGGATGAAGAACAGTCAAAAACACAGATCTTATATAGGAGGATTTAGGGCTGTCCTTCTGAACCAATCCAGGAAGGATACATGGGTGGGGGAAGGAGAGGAATCTAAACATTAGCAACTGATTCACATGTATTTCCTTAGGTGATAAGAAGACATCCACTCCTTCCTTTGATGGGTAATTAAGTAACAAATGGTCTCAACGTATTTCAACACTAACAGTCCCGACCATAAAACAGCTCAAGTCATAAAAAGTCTCTTGTCAAGGCTTCAAATGCTTACTATCTAAATACAAAATAGTTTGTCAACCTTGCTTAGTTAATTTTTCTACTACAATTCCCTCCTTTTTGTCATTTTATGACAACATATGAGAATGCACATCTACAGTAAAACATCAAATACATCAATTCACCAGGATTTCAAAATGCATCATCATCATCACTGTAGTGTTAGGCAAACTGCCATTGTCACAGCAATATGCGTCTTTAAATGGGAGGAAGGAGTGATAAGAGCAGATTTAGACAGACAACACAACAACATTACATTCTTCATCACTATCAAAGGGTTCTGGGGAGGAAACCACTCAGGGAGGGGAAACAAACCTTATCTTGTCGTCACTGTAGATCTAATTCTAATCATCTGGCAGAACAAACAATAGGGACACAGTTGGCCTTCCCTATAAGGTTCATGGAGGCTAAAGTAACCAAACTGTGAGTATAAAGGTGCCATGTGGGGGAGACATACGTGCGAATAGAAGTGTGGCATGTTCAAACAAGCAACCACTTCCTGTAGCTTCAAAGGAAAACAAATCATCATATCACACAGGATGCTTGAGACCCACAAAACGAACTGTTCTGGGAGATTGGTTTGAATGTTCCAAAAATGAAATTCGTATCTAGAGTCAGTCAGCAGGAGATCGCTGTCATCATTATTAAGAGAACAGTTCCACTACTGCCACTCAGACCCAGCTGACTGAAGAGGTCAGCGTTCCATTTGTCGTCTTCTCGGCGGTGTGTGTATCATGTGATTTTCTGAAGCAACTATTACTAACAGCTGTGCTGGTCAGCACTGCCCCCTCTTCACCGATCTTTCGCTTTACTTATTCAGTGTGGGTGCAGCAGTTAGAATTTCCGGTTCTGGGACTCTCTTGCAGTGACTGGCATTTCCTTGTGATACTGGGTCATTATTAGAGGTGTTAGCATCACATTTACATACAGCAACATGTTTGGGGAGGAGGATAGCATCAAGCATCAGAGACACTAGAGCATGATTTGCAGTTGGTTTGCCTGCTGATGTAAGGAATTCTCTGTGTTTCCAAATCGTGCCAAAATCATGTACTACACCATATGCATATCTACTGTAAGTGTAGATATGAACCCTTTTCCCCTTAGCCAATTTGCATGCTTCAATGAGAGCAGTGAGCTCTGCTGCCTGTGCAGACAGGGAAGCAGGGAGTGGTCATGCAATCAATGTATCATGTGCTGTAACCACAGAGAAACCAACTTGATTTGCTCCTGTGTCTGAATTGCGAGACGCTGATCAATCCACAAACAGTTCAAGGTCTGGATTCTGCAGTGGTGTTTCCTGTAAATCTAGTATGGAGGATCAAACTTCAGTTATTGTTATTCACCATATCCTTCTGTGGGAAGAAGAGTAGCTGGTTAAGAACATTACATCTTTTCACAGTGATATTAGGCATTTCCAACAGAATAGCATGATAACGAAGCCAGCGTGCAGCAGACAAATGAGATATCTTTTGTTCCAACAAAATCAAAGACATAGCATGTGGTACCAACAGGGTGAGTGGAGAGTACCCTACTAAATCCCTGGACGCCATTACAGCCTTCTCTGCCACTGCTACAGCTCTGAGACAAGTAGGCAGGCCTGCAGCAACTGGATCAAGTTTTGCTCAGAAAAATGCAACAGGTCTCTGTTTGCCCTTGGTCTGGGAGCAGGACTGATGTCATCTACTCCCCCCTCTCGTCAACTGCTTGTGTGAAAGGTCGGTCAGGGTCGGGTAGTCATAAAGTCGGGTGGTCGATTGTAGGGTCAGTTTCAAGTCAGTGAAAGCTTTCTCTGCGTAATCAGTCCATATAACTTTGCTAAATGCTTGTAAGCCCTGCCCGTGTGCGATTGCGCTAAGGGGCGCCTCGAGGACAGCATAATTAGGAATAAATGATCTACAATAAGAACACATTCCCAGGAATGACATCACTTGTTTCTTTGTGACAGGTTTTGGAATATTTTGAATTGCTAATGCTCTCTTAGGGGAGAGGGATTTGCCCTCTGCTGTGATCACATGCCCTAAAAATGAAACTTGTTCTTTTACAAACTGCAATTTTTTCAGGCTTGCTTTGTGGCCTTGTGCATCTAAATGTTTTAAGAGAGCTACAGTATCTTTTTCACATTGTTCTTTAGTTGGTGCACAAATCATTAAATCGTCAATGTATTGCAAAAGTGCACTTCCTGGTGTTATCTCTAATGAGCTCAAGCTGTCTTTTAGTGCCTGGTTGTAAATGGTAGGTGATTCACAGTAGCCCTGACACAGGCGTGTGAATGTATAACTTTCTCTGTTGAACTCAAATGCAAACCAGTATTGACTGTCTTTTTCAATTTAAACACTGAAGAATGCATTTGTCCGATCAACAACAGAGAACCATTTACTATCCTTCAGAACTTACCAAAGTATTTTTTTAAGAATTTGAAACCGACGAAGCGCGTTGTTGTACTCAGCGTTGACAACTTACAAATTTTAGATGAATCGCAAATCCTCAGGTTGTGTTTTATCAAAAATACTCCTCACCGGAAAAAATCGGAGTGTGCACAACTGAATCCTTGCAAGGAACAATTACACCTGCCCTCAATAGAGAGTTGAAAACTGGTGTAATAACATCGATGGCTTTCTGTTTTATCAGATATTGTCAGATCATGGTGTGATAACCACAGGTTCCATGTTTCAATTAAACCCACATCATGATTACCTTAAGCCCTTGAAATGTTGTTTGTATAATCTAAATATGCATGTGCATATTGGGCTTCTTTACGTGTGTCTGGTACCAGTTAAACAACCTTGAAAGTGTGATCAACAGATGTAAATCCTTTTCTAAACAATTTCAAAAATAGATTTTACCTAACCACAGGATCTGATATTTTTTCCCAAATGTCAGCATTGACACATTTTTGTATCCACGGTCCCAAGTCTTGCCATTCATCATTTTTGTTTTTGACAGCAAGTCATGTGAGTGTGAACCAGGAACTTCAAAAGGAGAGCATCCTCTGAACATCTGTGAAGGAACTGAGAGGGTGACTTCAGAAACAGCACATCTATGTTCATTCCAGAACATGAAACTTAGTGTTAAATTATCTTTCACACAACTTTCTCTAAACCATCTTTTCTCAAAACCTGCATTTCTCCCTTTGTGTTTGAGTGCAGTGTACATCTTTTGGATGTTCTTAGTATGACTGAATGTGCCTTGTCCACTAGATCGATGTGACAATAGATGAACAGAGCTTCCATTCATACTCACTTAACAGTGAATCAGCATTACACTTAATGCACGTGTAAATCTGTAGTGGATCCAGATCAGCCGTTCGGATCACTATGACTCCTAATGGGTTGGAAACTATAAAATATCCAAAAGATACTTTACATCTCTTCCCATCATGTTAATTTGGACAACATGAGGATAGCAAAAAATTAACACTTGAATTTTTCAGTGATGCCTCATATTATATTATATTATAATATCACCTCATATTAAGGGAGTCATGAATTTTCAACCACGGTGCTTCCTGAATCTAACACAGATCTAACAACTCATTCGCTCATCTTAGGATGTGTGTCAAACATATCACTGTTGATGACTGAATGTGTTGCTCCTACAACAACAAGGAATATATTCTCTTTCCCTAGCACTGTGAGTGTGTGCGTTGGCATACGAACATATTCATTAATATTTATCATATGTTCCTATCAGTAGTTTGTGTTTCTTTTCTAAAAAAAAAAAAAAAAAAAAATGTACTTCCCTGATAAGTGTTTGTGTTGGTGTGGTGCATTCACCCTCTTGATGTGTGAAGTGTTCCTCACGGCCTCGTTCTGTGTTCAAAGCTGCTGGTTCCTCCCTCTCCTCCATCCCCGCCTCGGTTCAATCACCTTGTAAAGTTGCTGTTTCTTCTGCAATTTTTTTTAGTTTTGCCCAATGTCCCTTCTCTCCATAGAGAAAACAAATGTCCCAATCATCATTCCACGTGCCGTCTCCTCTCCTTCCTTGAAATCCTCTTCTTCTGCATCCGCGATGTACCTGTGAACATTGTCAGTGAGGCTTTATGCAGATCAGTGTCTTATTTCTTCTTCTTCTTCGCATGAACTGCATGTGTTTTTATTAAGCTCTTCCTGAGTCCCACTTGATGCCTGTACGTTTTAACAGGCTGGCAACATCAGGTCACTTCAACAATTCGCGATTTGGGCTGGATCCTGTCCCAGTCCATATTGCCTGCTTGTCTGGTGCAAGGTGAAGAGAGGAGTTGCGGGTCTGGAACGTTATTAGCTGGAAAAGGTTGTTGTGGAGCCTGGGCTCCTGGCTGTGGAACATCCGCTTCTGGTGGAGCCTGGTGTTGTTCTGGTTGTCTTCTTGTCGGCGGGGAAGAGTCGAGGTTGGAAACCTGCATTTTGAGACACTGAGACATTTGTGAGGTGTTATCTGTCCCTGCCAGTGTCTGTTTTCTGTCCCTTTGATGCAATTTTCTTTCTAACCACATTCCTTACACGAAAACTCCCCCCAGCTGGAAACCACATTCACTCATCCATACTTGTATCAGACTAAGTACTGTGTCACCATAGTTCCTTCGCATGAAGTTCACATAAGGATTACTCAGTTCAGTTCTATTATCCAAATCGTATTTTCTCATTTACCTATGTAAAGATTTTTTTTTAATTTTAATTTAAGTATTAGTTAGTCTTCATCAATCTCCTAAACGCTATCTTAAGGAGCAAATATAAAACTTAGTAATATAAACATCGTCAAAATAATGTTATACCTCCTATATTATATTCAATAGTAATTTCCTTATAATTACTTGGTTACTGTTAGTTTCTCAATTCATCTCTTCTTTTTTTTTTCTTTTTTTTTTTTTTTAAATACACTTTCAAATATCCTGCCTCACCAATACAAATCATAGTGCCTTAAAGAAGTTCTCTACATAGCGCGCTTTTTGTTTGAGTTGTCTGACACAATGCAAATACACTCAGTATTATGTCCTCTCTGTGGTTGCAGTCGAAACAACTCCTTAAGGTACCTCGTCAGTCTACCTTCCAGGTTTCTTCTAAACCTTGGTTAAAAATTTACAGGGCTTTCACCTGTCTGGAGGATCCCGTTCCTCTTAGACCAACTTCTCCGTAACACTATGCTTTGCTTGGTATATATTACACTTGAAATCTCAGATTCTCACCAGATAGATCGCAGCGCTGAGACGATCCGGGACTCGGGTCTTAGTCCCTGCATCTCACCCGTATGGGGAGGTTAAGGTTGGAAACTATTTTTCCAAGAGGATCAGTCAACCGCTGACCCGAGTCCAGATCCGCCCAGACGTGCGATCCCACTTCTGACACCAAATTGTGATGGAAATCTGGAGATACAAGAGGCTGGAAACAACAACGTTATCTACGTGTATTTAATAAGGGGCTTTCTGCAGAAAGGATCAACACAGGGAGACCACAAGGATCTCAGAGTGAGGATGAAGAACAGTCAAAAACACAGATCTTATATAGGAGGATTTAGGGCTGTCCTTCTGAACCAATCCAGGAAGGATACATGGGTGGGGGAAGGAGAGGAATCTAAACATTAGCAACTGATTCACATGTATTTCCTTAGGTGATAAGAAGACATCCACTCCTTCCTTTGATGGGTAATTAAGTAACAAATGGTCTCAACGTATTTCAACACTAACAGTCCCGACCATAAAACAGCTCAAGTCATAAAAAGTCTCTTGTCAAGGCTTCAAATGCTTACTATCTAAATACAAAATAGTTTGTCAACCTTGCTTAGTTAATTTTTCTACTACACAGTAGAAACCGTGCAGTTGCTACTTTTTCATTGGGGTTTCCAAAACTTAAAATCTTTTTTTTAAAGAGTTCCTTTAGAGTTGAAAACAAGATTTCAAATTATCCTTTTTCATTATTATAATCCACTGTATGCATTTTAAGTATCAAGGAATTTGACTGAAGGCCTTTTGAGAAAACACGTTGATTAGTGACCCTATTTCATTATGGCAGTCAAACCACTGATTTTCAACTTTAGTCTATGAAACCTCCAAACCTTAAACATTGTTGCAAAATTAGGCTTATCTCACCGTTTCATGCACTTTTGTGCACCTTGGGCATATCTGTGATGAAAAATTTAAGATTTTAACCAAAGTTGCAAAAATAGGCTTATCTCACCGTTTCCAGCGCTTTTGGGCATCTTGGGCACATCTGTGATGAAAAATTTAAGATTTTAACCAAAGTTGCAAAAATAGGCTTATCTCACCGTTTCCAGCGCTTTTGCGCATCTTGGGCACATCTGTGATGAAAAATTGAAGATTTTAACCAAAGTTGCAAAAATAGGCTTATCTCACCGTTTCCAGCGCTTTTGTGCATCTTTGGCACATCTGTGATGAAAAATTGAAGATTTTAACCATTGTTGCAAAAATAGGCTTATCTCCCCGTTTCCAGCACTTTTTGGCACTTAGAGCCAATCTGACAGTAGAAACCGTGCAGTTGCTACTTTTTCATTGGGGTTTCCAAAACTTAAAATCTTTTTTTTAAAGAGTTTCTTTAGAGTTGAAACCAAGATTTCAAATTATCCTTTTTCATTATTATAATCCACTGTATGCATTTTAAGTATCAAGGAATTTGACTGAAGGCCTTTTGAGAAAACACGTTGATTAGTGACCCTATTTCATTATGGCAGTCAAACCACTGATTTTCAACTTTAGTCTATGAAACCTCCACATCTTAAACATTGTTGCAAAATTAGGCTTATATCACCGTTTCCAGCACTTTTGTTCACCTTGGGCATATCTGTGATGAAAAAATGAAGATTTTAACCAAAGTTGCAAAAATAGGCTTATCTCCCCGTTTCCAGCACTTTTTGGCACTTAGAGCCAATCTGACAGTAGAAACCGTGCAGTTGCTACTTTTTCATTGGGGTTTCCAAAACTTAAAATCTTTTTTTTAAAGAGTTCCTTTAGAGTTGAAACCAAAATTTCAAATTATCCTTTTTCATTATTATAATCCACTGTATGCATTTTAAGTATCAAGGAATTGGACTGAAGGCCTTTTGAGAAAACACGTTGATTAGTGACCCTATTTCATTATGGCAGTCAAACCACTGATTTTCAACTTTAGTCTATGAAACCTCCAAACCTTAAACATTGTTGCAAAATTAGGCTTATCTCACCGTTTCATGCACTTTTGTGCACCTTGGGCATATCTGTGATGAAAAATTTAAGATTTTAACCAAAGTTGCAAAAATAGGCTTATCTCACCGTTTCCAGCGCTTTTGGGCATCTTGGGCACATCTGTGATGAAAAATTTAAGATTTTAACCAAAGTTGCAAAAATAGGCTTATCTCACCTTTTCCAGCGCTTTTGCGCATCTTGGGCACATCTGTGATGAAAAATTGAAGATTTTAACCAAAGTTGCAAAAATAGGCTTATCTCATCGTTTCTAGCGCTTTTGTACATCTTGGGCACATCTGTGATGAAAAATTGAAGATTTTAACCATTGTTGCAAAAATAGGCTTATCTCCCCGTTTCCAGCACTTTTTGGCACTTAGAGCCAATCTGACAAACTGTGCAGTTGCTACTTTTTCATTGGGGTTTCCAAAACTTAAAATCTTTTTTTTAAAGAGTTCCTTTAGAGTTGAAAACAAGATTTCAAATTATCCTTTTTCATTATTATAATCCACTGTATGCATTTTAAGTATCAAGGAATTTGACTGAAGGCCTTTTGAGAAAACACGTTGATTAGTGACCCTATTTCATTATGGCAGTCAAACCACTGATTTTCAACTTTAGTCTATGAAACCTCCAAACCTTAAACATTGTTGCAAAATTAGGCTTATCTCACCGTTTCCAGCACTTTTGTGCACCTTGGGCATATCTGTGATGAAAAAATGAAGATTTTAACCAAAGTTGCAAAAATAGGCTTATCTCCCCGTTTCCAGCGCTTTTGGGCATCTTGGGCACATCTGTGATGAAAAATTTAAGATTTTAACCAAAGTTGCAAAAATAGGCTTATCTCACCGTTTCCAGCGCTTTTGCGCATCTTGGGCACATCTGTGATGAAAAATTTAAGATTTTAACCAAAGTTGCAAAAATAGGCTTATCTCACCGTTTCCAGCGCTTTTGCGCATCTTGGGCACATCTGTGATGAAAAATTGAAGATTTTAACCAAAGTTGCAAAAATAGGCTTATCTCACCGTTTCCAGCGCTTTTGCGCATCTTGGGCACATCTGTGATGAAAAATTGAAGATTTTAACCAAAGTTGCAAAAATAGGCTTATCTCATCGTTTCCAGCGCTTTTGTGCATCTTGGGCACATCTGTGATGAAAAATTGAAGATTTTAACCATTGTTGCAAAAATAGGCTTATCTCCCCGTTTCCAGCACTTTTTGGCACTTAGAGCCAATCTGACAGTAGAAACCGTGCAGTTGCTACTTTTTCATTGGGGTTTCCAAAACTTAAAATCTTTTTTTTAAAGAGTTCCTTTAGAGTTGAAACCAAGATTTCAAATTATCCTTTTTCATTATTATAATCCACTGTATGCATTTTAAGTATCAAGGAATTTGACTGAAGGCCTTTTGAGAAAACACGTTGATTAGTGACCCTATTTCATTATGGCAGTCAAACCACTGATTTTCAACTTTAGTCTATGAAACCTCCAAACCTTAAACATTGTTGCAAAATTAGGCTTATCTCACCGTTTCCAGCACTTTTGCGCACCTTGGGCATATCTGTGATGAAAAAATGAAGATTTTAACCAAAGTTGCAAAAATAGGCTTATCTCCCCGTTTCCAGCGCTTTTGGGCATCTTGGGCACATCTGTGATGAAAAATTTAAGATTTTAACCAAAGTTGCAAAAATAGGCTTATCTCACCGTTTCCAGCGCTTTTGCGCATCTTGGGCACATCTGTGATGAAAAATTTAAGATTTTAACCAAAGTTGCAAAAATAGGCTTATCTCACCGTTTCCAGCGCTTTTGCGCATCTTGGGCACATCTGTGATGAAAAATTGAAGATTTTAACCAAAGTTGCAAAAATAGGCTTATCTCACCGTTTCCAGCGCTTTTGCGCATCTTGGGCACATCTGTGATGAAAAATTGAAGATTTTAACCAAAGTTGCAAAAATAGGCTTATCTCATCGTTTCCAGCGCTTTTGTGCATCTTGGGCACATCTGTGATGAAAAATTGAAGATTTTAACCATTGTTGCAAAAATAGGCTTATCTCCCCGTTTCCAGCACTTTTTGGCACTTAGAGCCAATCTGACAATAGAAACCGTGCAGTTGCTACTTTTTCATTGGGGTTTCCAAAACTTAAAATCTTTTTTTTAAAGAGTTCCTTTAGAGTTGAAACCAAGATTTCAAATTATCCTTTTTCATTATTATAATCCACTGTATGCATTTTAAGTATCAAGGAATTTGACTGAAGGCCTTTTGAGAAAACACGTTGATTAGTGACCCTATTTCATTATGGCAGTCAAACCACTGATTTTCAACTTTAGTCTATGAAACCTCCAAACCTTAAACATTGTTGCAAAATTAGGCTTATCTCACCGTTTCCGGCACTTTGTGCACCTTGGGCATATCTGTGATGAAAAAATGAAGATTTTAACCAAAGTTGCAAAAATAGGCTTATCTCACCGTTACCAGCGCTTTTGTGCATCTTGGGCACATCTGTGATGAAAAATTGAAGATTTTAACCAAAGTTGCAAAAATAGGCTTATCTCACCGTTTCCAGCGCTTTTGTGCATCTTGGACACATCTGTGATGAAAAATTGAAGATTTTAACCATTGTTGCAAAAATAGGCTTATCTCACCGTTTCCAGCGCTTTTGTGCATCTTGGGCACATCTGTGATGAAAAATTGAAGATTTTAACCAAAGTTGCAAAAATAGGCTTATCTCACCGTTTCCAGCGCTTTTGGGCATCTTGGGCACATCTGTGATGAAAAATTGAAGATTTTAACCAAAGTTGCAAAAATAGGCTTATCTCACCGTTTCCAGCGCTTTTGTGTATCTTGGGCACATCTGTGATGAAAAATTGAAGATTTTAACCAAAGTTGCAAAAATAGGCTTATCTCACCTTTTCCAGCGCTTTTGCGCATCTTGGGCACATCTGTGATGAAAAATTGAAGATTTTAACCAAAGTTGCAAAAATAGGCTTATCTCATCGTTTCTAGCGCTTTTGTACATCTTGGGCACATCTGTGATGAAAAATTGAAGATTTTAACCATTGTTGCAAAAATAGGCTTATCTCCCCGTTTCCAGCACTTTTTGGCACTTAGAGCCAATCTGACAAACTGTGCAGTTGCTACTTTTTCATTGGGGTTTCCAAAACTTAAAATCTTTTTTTTAAAGAGTTCCTTTAGAGTTGAAAACAAGATTTCAAATTATCCTTTTTCATTATTATAATCCACTGTATGCATTTTAAGTATCAAGGAATTTGACTGAAGGCCTTTTGAGAAAACACGTTGATTAGTGACCCTATTTCTTTATGGCAGTCAAACCACTGATTTTCAACTTTAGTCTATGAAACCTCCAAACCTTAAACATTGTTGCAAAATTAGGCTTATCTCACCGTTTCCAGCACTTTTGTGCACCTTGGGCATATCTGTGATGAAAAAATGAAGATTTTAACCAAAGTTGCAAAAATAGGCTTATCTCCCCGTTTCCAGCGCTTTTGGGCATCTTGGGCACATCTGTGATGAAAAATTTAAGATTTTAACCAAAGTTGCAAAAATAGGCTTATCTCACCGTTTCCAGCGCTTTTGCGCATCTTGGGCACATCTGTGATGAAAAATTTAAGATTTTAACCAAAGTTGCAAAAATAGGCTTATCTCACCGTTTCCAGCGCTTTTGCGCATCTTGGGCACATCTGTGATGAAAAATTGAAGATTTTAACCAAAGTTGCAAAAATAGGCTTATCTCACCGTTTCCAGCGCTTTTGCGCATCTTGGGCACATCTGTGATGAAAAATTGAAGATTTTAACCAAAGTTGCAAAAATAGGCTTATCTCATCGTTTCCAGCGCTTTTGTGCATCTTGGGCACATCTGTGATGAAAAATTGAAGATTTTAACCATTGTTGCAAAAATAGGCTTATCTCCCCGTTTCCAGCACTTTTTGGCACTTAGAGCCAATCTGACAGTAGAAACCGTGCAGTTGCTACTTTTTCATTGGGGTTTCCAAAACTTAAAATCTTTTTTTTAAAGAGTTCCTTTAGAGTTGAAACCAAGATTTCAAATTATCCTTTTTCATTATTATAATCCACTGTATGCATTTTAAGTATCAAGGAATTTGACTGAAGGCCTTTTGAGAAAACACGTTGATTAGTGACCCTATTTCATTATGGCAGTCAAACCACTGATTTTCAACTTTAGTCTATGAAACCTCCAAACCTTAAACATTGTTGCAAAATTAGGCTTATCTCACCGTTTCCAGCACTTTTGTGCACCTTGGGCATATCTGTGATGAAAAAATGAAGATTTTAACCAAAGTTGCAAAAATAGGCTTATCCCACCGATACCAGCGCTTTTGTGCATCTTGGGCACATCTGTGATGAAAAATTGAAGATTTTAACCAAAGTTGCAAAAATAGGCTTATCTCACCGTTTCCAGCGCTTTTGGGCATCTTGGGCACATCTGTGATGAAAAATTGAAGATTTTAACCAAAGTTGCAAAAATAGGCTTATCTCATCGTTTCTAGCGCTTTTGTACATCTTGGGCACATCTGTGATGAAAAATTGAAGATTTTAACCATTGTTGCAAAAATAGGCTTATCTCCCCGTTTCCAGCACTTTTTGGCACTTAGAGCCAATCTGACAAACTGTGCAGTTGCTACTTTTTCATTGGGGTTTCCAAAACTTAAAATCTTTTTTTTAAAGAGTTCCTTTAGAGTTGAAAACAAGATTTCAAATTATCCTTTTTCATTATTATAATCCACTGTATGCATTTTAAGTATCAAGGAATTTGACTGAAGGCCTTTTGAGAAAACACGTTGATTAGTGACCCTATTTCATTATGGCAGTCAAACCACTGATTTTCAACTTTAGTCTATGAAACCTCCAAACCTTAAACATTGTTGCAAAATTAGGCTTATCTCACCGTTTCCAGCACTTTTGTGCACCTTGGGCATATCTGTGATGAAAAAATGAAGATTTTAACCAAAGTTGCAAAAATAGGCTTATCTCCCCGTTTCCAGCGCTTTTGGGCATCTTGGGCACATCTGTGATGAAAAATTTAAGATTTTAACCAAAGTTGCAAAAATAGGCTTATCTCACCGTTTCCAGCGCTTTTGCGCATCTTGGGCACATCTGTGATGAAAAATTTAAGATTTTAACCAAAGTTGCAAAAATAGGCTTATCTCACCGTTTCCAGCGCTTTTGCGCATCTTGGGCACATCTGTGATGAAAAATTGAAGATTTTAACCAAAGTTGCAAAAATAGGCTTATCTCACCGTTTCCAGCGCTTTTGCGCATCTTGGGCACATCTGTGATGAAAAATTGAAGATTTTAACCAAAGTTGCAAAAATAGGCTTATCTCATCGTTTCCAGCGCTTTTGTGCATCTTGGGCACATCTGTGATGAAAAATTGAAGATTTTAACCATTGTTGCAAAAATAGGCTTATCTCCCCGTTTCCAGCACTTTTTGGCACTTAGAGCCAATCTGACAATAGAAACCGTGCAGTTGCTACTTTTTCATTGGGGTTTCCAAAACTTAAAATCTTTTTTTTAAAGAGTTCCTTTAGAGTTGAAACCAAGATTTCAAATTATCCTTTTTCATTATTATAATCCACTGTATGCATTTTAAGTATCAAGGAATTTGACTGAAGGCCTTTTGAGAAAACACGTTGATTAGTGACCCTATTTCATTATGGCAGTCAAACCACTGATTTTCAACTTTAGTCTATGAAACCTCCAAACCTTAAACATTGTTGCAAAATTAGGCTTATCTCACCGTTTCCGGCACTTTGTGCACCTTGGGCATATCTGTGATGAAAAAATGAAGATTTTAACCAAAGTTGCAAAAATAGGCTTATCTCACCGTTACCAGCGCTTTTGTGCATCTTGGGCACATCTGTGATGAAAAATTGAAGATTTTAACCAAAGTTGCAAAAATAGGCTTATCTCACCGTTTCCAGCGCTTTTGTGCATCTTGGACACATCTGTGATGAAAAATTGAAGATTTTAACCATTGTTGCAAAAATAGGCTTATCTCACCGTTTCCAGCGCTTTTGTGCATCTTGGGCACATCTGTGATGAAAAATTGAAGATTTTAACCAAAGTTGCAAAAATAGGCTTATCTCACCGTTTCCAGCGCTTTTGGGCATCTTGGGCACATCTGTGATGAAAAATTGAAGATTTTAACCAAAGTTGCAAAAATAGGCTTATCTCACCGTTTCCAGCGCTTTTGTGTATCTTGGGCACATCTGTGATGAAAAATTGAAGATTTTAACCAAAGTTGCAAAAATAGGCTTATCTCACCGTTTCCAGCGCTTTTGTGCATCTTGGACACATCTGTGATGAAAAATTGAAGATTTTAACCATTGTTGCAAAAATAGGCTTATCTCCCCGTTTCCAGCACTTTTTGGCACTTAGAGCCAATCTGACAGTAGAAACCGTGCAGTTGCTACTTTTTCATTGGGGTTTCCAAAACTTAAAATCTTTTTTTTAAAGAGTTCCTTTAGAGTTGAAACCAAGATTTCAAATTATCCTTTTTCATTATTATAATCCACTGTATGCATTTTAAGTATCAAGGAATTTGACTGAAGGCCTTTTGAGAAAACACGTTGATTAGTGACCCTATTTCATTATGGCAGTCAAACCACTGATTTTCAACTTTAGTCTATGAAACCTCCAAACCTTAAACATTGTTGCAAAATTAGGCTTATCTCACCGTTTCATGCACTTTTGTGCACCTTGGGCATATCTGTGATGAAAAATTTAAGATTTTAACCAAAGTTGCAAAAATAGGCTTATCTCACCGTTTCCAGCGCTTTTGGGCATCTTGGGCACATCTGTGATGAAAAATTTAAGATTTTAACCAAAGTTGCAAAAATAGGCTTATCTCACCTTTTCCAGCGCTTTTGCGCATCTTGGGCACATCTGTGATGAAAAATTGAAGATTTTAACCAAAGTTGCAAAAATAGGCTTATCTCATCGTTTCTAGCGCTTTTGTACATCTTGGGCACATCTGTGATGAAAAATTGAAGATTTTAACCATTGTTGCAAAAATAGGCTTATCTCCCCGTTTCCAGCACTTTTTGGCACTTAGAGCCAATCTGACAAACTGTGCAGTTGCTACTTTTTCATTGGGGTTTCCAAAACTTAAAATCTTTTTTTTAAAGAGTTCCTTTAGAGTTGAAAACAAGATTTCAAATTATCCTTTTTCATTATTATAATCCACTGTATGCATTTTAAGTATCAAGGAATTTGACTGAAGGCCTTTTGAGAAAACACGTTGATTAGTGACCCTATTTCATTATGGCAGTCAAACCACTGATTTTCAACTTTAGTCTATGAAACCTCCAAACCTTAAACATTGTTGCAAAATTAGGCTTATCTCACCGTTTCCGGCACTTTGTGCACCTTGGGCATATCTGTGATGAAAAATTGAAGATTTTAACCATTGTTGCAAAAATAGGCTTATCTCACCGTTTCCAGCGCTTTTGTGCATCTTGGGCACATCTGTGATGAAAAATTTAAGATTTTAACCAAAGTTGCAAAAATAGGCTTATCTCACCGTTTCCAGCGCTTTTGCGCATCTTGGGCACATCTGTGATGAAAAATTGAAGATTTTAACCAAAGTTGCAAAAATAGGCTTATCTCACCGTTTCCAGCGCTTTTGTGTATCTTGGGCACATCTGTGATGAAAAATTGAAGATTTTAACCAAAGTTGCAAAAATAGGCTTATCTCACCGTTTCCAGCGCTTTTGTGCATCTTGGACACATCTGTGATGAAAAATTGAAGATTTTAACCATTGTTGCAAAAATAGGCTTATCTCCCCGTTTCCAGCACTTTTTGGCACTTAGAGCCAATCTGACAGTAGAAACCGTGCAGTTGCTACTTTTTCATTGGGGTTTCCAAAACTTAAAATCTTTTTTTTAAAGAGTTCCTTTAGAGTTGAAACCAAGATTTCAAATTATCCTTTTTCATTATTATAATCCACTGTATGCATTTTAAGTATCAAGGAATTTGACTGAAGGCCTTTTGAGAAAACACGTTGATTAGTGACCCTATTTCATTATGGCAGTCAAACCACTGATTTTCAACTTTAGTCTATGAAACCTCCAAACCTTAAACATTGTTGCAAAATTAGGCTTATCTCACCGTTTCCAGCACTTTTGCGCACCTTGGGCATATCTGTGATGAAAAAATGAAGATTTTAACCAAAGTTGCAAAAATAGGCTTATCTCACCGTTTCCAGCGCTTTTGTGCATCTTGGGCACATCTGTGATGAAAAATTGAAGATTTTAACCAAAGTTGCAAAAATAGGCTTATCTCACCGTTTCCAGCGCTTTTGTGTATCTTGGACACATCTGTGATGAAAAATTGAAGATTTTAACCATTGTTGCAAAAATAGGCTTATCTCACCGTTTCCAGCGCTTTTGTGCATCTTGGGCACATCTGTGATGAAAAATTGAAGATTTTAACCAAAGTTGCAAAAATAGGCTTATCTCACCGTTTCCAGCGCTTTTGGGCATCTTGGGCACATCTGTGATGAAAAATTGAAGATTTTAACCAAAGTTGCAAAAATAGGCTTATCTCACCGTTTCCAGCGCTTTTGTGTATCTTGGGCACATCTGTGATGAAAAATTGAAGATTTTAACCAAAGTTGCAAAAATAGGCTTATCTCACCGTTTCCAGCGCTTTTGTGCATCTTGGACACATCTGTGATGAAAAATTGAAGATTTTAACCATTGTTGCAAAAATAGGCTTATCTCCCCGTTTCCAGCACTTTTTGGCACTTAGAGCCAATCTGACAGTAGAAACCGTGCAGTTGCTACTTTTTCATTGGGGTTTCCAAAACTTAAAATCTTTTTTTTAAAGAGTTCCTTTAGAGTTGAAACCAAGATTTCAAATTATCCTTTTTCATTATTATAATCCACTGTATGCATTTTAAGTATCAAGGAATTTGACTGAAGGCCTTTTGAGAAAACACGTTGATTAGTGACCCTATTTCATTATGGCAGTCAAACCACTGATTTTCAACTTTAGTCTATGAAACCTCCAAACCTTAAACATTGTTGCAAAATTAGGCTTATCTCACCGTTTCCAGCACTTTTGCGCACCTTGGGCATATCTGTGATGAAAAAATGAAGATTTTAACCAAAGTTGCAAAAATAGGCTTATCTCACCGTTTCCAGCGCTTTTGTGCATCTTGGGCACATCTGTGATGAAAAATTGAAGATTTTAACCAAAGTTGCAAAAATAGGCTTATCTCACCGTTTCCAGCGCTTTTGTGTATCTTGGACACATCTGTGATGAAAAATTGAAGATTTTAACCATTGTTGCAAAAATAGGCTTATCTCACCGTTTCCAGCGCTTTTGTGCATCTTGGGCACATCTGTGATGAAAAATTGAAGATTTTAACCAAAGTTGCAAAAATAGGCTTATCTCACCGTTTCCAGCGCTTTTGGGCATCTTGGGCACATCTGTGATGAAAAATTTAAGATTTTAACCAAAGTTGCAAAAATAGGCTTATCTCACCGTTTCCAGCGCTTTTGTGCATCTTGGACACATCTGTGATGAAAAATTGAAGATTTTAACCATTGTTGCAAAAATAGGCTTATCTCACCGTTTCCAGCGCTTTTGTGCATCTTGGGCACATCTGTGATGAAAAATTGAAGATTTTAACCAAAGTTGCAAAAATAGGCTTATCTCACCTTTTCCAGCGCTTTTGTGCATCTTGGACACATCTGTGATGAAAAATTGAAGATTTTAACCATTGTTGCAAAAATAGGCTTATCTCCCCGTTTCCAGCACTTTTTGGCACTTAGAGCCAATCTGACAGTAGAAACCGTGCAGTTGCTACTTTTTCATTGGGGTTTCCAAAACTTAAAATCTTTTTTTTAAAGAGTTCCTTTAGAGTTGAAACCAAGATTTCAAATTATCCTTTTTCATTATTATAATCCACTGTATGCATTTTAAGTATCAAGGAATTTGACTGAAGGCCTTTTGAGAAAACACGTTGATTAGTGACCCTATTTCATTATGGCAGTCAAACCACTGATTTTCAACTTTAGTCTATGAAACCTCCAAACCTTAAACATTGTTGCAAAATTAGGCTTATCTCACCGTTTCCAGCACTTTTGCGCACCTTGGGCATATCTGTGATGAAAAAATGAAGATTTTAACCAAAGTTGCAAAAATAGGCTTATCTCACCGTTTCCAGCGCTTTTGCGCATCTTGGGCACATCTGTGATGAGAAATTGAAGATTTTAACCAAAGTTGCAAAAAGAGGCTTATCTCACCATTTCCAGCGCTTTTGTGCATCTTGGGCACATCTGTGATGAAAAATTTAAGATTTTAACCAAAGTTGCAAAAATAGGCTTATCTCACCGTTTCCAGCGCTTTTGTGCATCTTGGGCACATCTGTGATGAAAAATTGAAGATTTTAACCAAAGTTGCAAAAATAGGCTTATCTCACCGTTTCCAGCGCTTTTGTGCATCTTGGACACATCTGTGATGAAAAATTGAAGATTTTAACCATTGTTGCAAAAATAGGCTTATCTCCCCGTTTCCAGCACTTTTTGGCACTTAGAGCCAATCTGACAGTAGAAACCGTGCAGTTGCTACTTTTTCATTGGGGTTTCCAAAACTTAAAATCTTTTTTTTAAAGAGTTCCTTTAGAGTTGAAACCAAGATTTCAAATTATCCTTTTTCATTATTATAATCCACTGTATGCATTTTAAGTATCAAGGAATTTGACTGAAGGCCTTTTGAGAAAACACGTTGATTAGTGACCCTATTTCATTATGGCAGTCAAACCACTGATTTTCAACTTTAGTCTATGAAACCTCCAAACCTTAAACATTGTTGCAAAATTAGGCTTATCTCACCGTTTCATGCACTTTTGTGCACCTATTTCATTATGGCAGTCAAACCATCTGTGATGAAAAATTTAAGATTTTAACCAAAGTTGCAAAAATAGGCTTATCTCACCGTTTCCAGCGCTTTTGGGCATCTTGGGCACATCTGTGATGAAAAATTTAAGATTTTAACCAAAGTTGCAAAAATAGGCTTATCTCACCTTTTCCAGCGCTTTTGCGCATCTTGGGCACATCTGTGATGAAAAATTGAAGATTTTAACCAAAGTTGCAAAAATAGGCTTATCTCATCGTTTCTAGCGCTTTTGTACATCTTGGGCACATCTGTGATGAAAAATTGAAGATTTTAACCATTGTTGCAAAAATAGGCTTATCTCCCCGTTTCCAGCACTTTTTGGCACTTAGAGCCAATCTGACAAACTGTGCAGTTGCTACTTTTTCATTGGGGTTTCCAAAACTTAAAATCTTTTTTTTAAAGAGTTCCTTTAGAGTTGAAAACAAGATTTCAAATTATCCTTTTTCATTATTATAATCCACTGTATGCATTTTAAGTATCAAGGAATTTGACTGAAGGCCTTTTGAGAAAACACGTTGATTAGTGACCCTATTTCATTATGGCAGTCAAACCACTGATTTTCAACTTTAGTCTATGAAACCTCCAAACCTTAAACATTGTTGCAAAATTAGGCTTATCTCACCGTTTCCAGCACTTTTGTGCACCTTGGGCATATCTGTGATGAAAAAATGAAGATTTTAACCAAAGTTGCAAAAATAGGCTTATCTCCCCGTTTCCAGCGCTTTTGGGCATCTTGGGCACATCTGTGATGAAAAATTTAAGATTTTAACCAAAGTTGCAAAAATAGGCTTATCTCACCGTTTCCAGCGCTTTTGCGCATCTTGGGCACATCTGTGATGAAAAATTTAAGATTTTAACCAAAGTTGCAAAAATAGGCTTATCTCACCGTTTCCAGCGCTTTTGCGCATCTTGGGCACATCTGTGATGAAAAATTGAAGATTTTAACCAAAGTTGCAAAAATAGGCTTATCTCACCGTTTCCAGCGCTTTTGCGCATCTTGGGCACATCTGTGATGAAAAATTGAAGATTTTAACCAAAGTTGCAAAAATAGGCTTATCTCATCGTTTCCAGCGCTTTTGTGCATCTTGGGCACATCTGTGATGAAAAATTGAAGATTTTAACCATTGTTGCAAAAATAGGCTTATCTCCCCGTTTCCAGCACTTTTTGGCACTTAGAGCCAATCTGACAGTAGAAACCGTGCAGTTGCTACTTTTTCATTGGGGTTTCCAAAACTTAAAATCTTTTTTTTAAAGAGTTCCTTTAGAGTTGAAACCAAGATTTCAAATTATCCTTTTTCATTATTATAATCCACTGTATGCATTTTAAGTATCAAGGAATTTGACTGAAGGCCTTTTGAGAAAACACGTTGATTAGTGACCCTATTTCATTATGGCAGTCAAACCACTGATTTTCAACTTTAGTCTATGAAACCTCCAAACCTTAAACATTGTTGCAAAATTAGGCTTATCTCACCGTTTCCAGCACTTTTGTGCACCTTGGGCATATCTGTGATGAAAAAATGAAGATTTTAACCAAAGTTGCAAAAATAGGCTTATCCCACCGATACCAGCGCTTTTGTGCATCTTGGGCACATCTGTGATGAAAAATTGAAGATTTTAACCAAAGTTGCAAAAATAGGCTTATCTCACCGTTTCCAGCGCTTTTGGGCATCTTGGGCACATCTGTGATGAAAATTTTAAGATTTTAACCAAAGTTGCAAAAATAGGCTTATCTCACCGTTTCCAGCGCTTTTGGGCATCTTGGGCACATCTGTGATGAAAAATTTAAGATTTTAACCAAAGTTGCAAAAATAGGCTTATCTCACCTTTTCCAGCGCTTTTGCGCATCTTGGGCACATCTGTGATGAAAAATTGAAGATTTTAACCAAAGTTGCAAAAATAGGCTTATCTCATCGTTTCTAGCGCTTTTGTACATCTTGGGCACATCTGTGATGAAAAATTGAAGATTTTAACCATTGTTGCAAAAATAGGCTTATCTCCCCGTTTCCAGCACTTTTTGGCACTTAGAGCCAATCTGACAAACTGTGCAGTTGCTACTTTTTCATTGGGGTTTCCAAAACTTAAAATCTTTTTTTTAAAGAGTTCCTTTAGAGTTGAAAACAAGATTTCAAATTATCCTTTTTCATTATTATAATCCACTGTATGCATTTTAAGTATCAAGGAATTTGACTGAAGGCCTTTTGAGAAAACACGTTGATTAGTGACCCTATTTCATTATGGCAGTCAAACCACTGATTTTCAACTTTAGTCTATGAAACCTCCAAACCTTAAACATTGTTGCAAAATTAGGCTTATCTCACCGTTTCCGGCACTTTGTGCACCTTGGGCATATCTGTGATGAAAAATTGAAGATTTTAACCATTGTTGCAAAAATAGGCTTATCTCACCGTTTCCAGCGCTTTTGTGCATCTTGGGCACATCTGTGATGAAAAATTGAAGATTTTAACCAAAGTTGCAAAAATAGGCTTATCTCACCGTTTCCAGCGCTTTTGGGCATCTTGGGCACATCTGTGATGAAAAATTGAAGATTTTAACCAAAGTTGCAAAAATAGGCTTATCTCACCGTTTCCAGCGCTTTTGTGTATCTTGGGCACATCTGTGATGAAAAATTGAAGATTTTAACCAAAGTTGCAAAAATAGGCTTATCTCACCGTTTCCAGCGCTTTTGTGCATCTTGGACACATCTGTGATGAAAAATTGAAGATTTTAACCATTGTTGCAAAAATAGGCTTATCTCCCCGTTTCCAGCACTTTTTGGCACTTAGAGCCAATCTGACAGTAGAAACCGTGCAGTTGCTACTTTTTCATTGGGGTTTCCAAAACTTAAAATCTTTTTTTTAAAGAGTTCCTTTAGAGTTGAAACCAAGATTTCAAATTATCCTTTTTCATTATTATAATCCACTGTATGCATTTTAAGTATCAAGGAATTTGACTGAAGGCCTTTTGAGAAAACACGTTGATTAGTGACCCTATTTCATTATGGCAGTCAAACCACTGATTTTCAACTTTAGTCTATGAAACCTCCAAACCTTAAACATTGTTGCAAAATTAGGCTTATCTCACCGTTTCCAGCACTTTTGCGCACCTTGGGCATATCTGTGATGAAAAAATGAAGATTTTAACCAAAGTTGCAAAAATAGGCTTATCTCACCGTTTCCAGCGCTTTTGTGCATCTTGGGCACATCTGTGATGAAAAATTGAAGATTTTAACCAAAGTTGCAAAAATAGGCTTATCTCACCGTTTCCAGCGCTTTTGTGTATCTTGGACACATCTGTGATGAAAAATTGAAGATTTTAACCATTGTTGCAAAAATAGGCTTATCTCACCGTTTCCAGCGCTTTTGTGCATCTTGGGCACATCTGTGATGAAAAATTGAAGATTTTAACCAAAGTTGCAAAAATAGGCTTATCTCACCGTTTCCAGCGCTTTTGGGCATCTTGGGCACATCTGTGATGAAAAATTGAAGATTTTAACCAAAGTTTTAAAAATAGGCTTATCTCACCGTTTCCAGCGCTTTTGTGTATCTTGGGCACATCTGTGATGAAAAATTGAAGATTTTAACCAAAGTTGCAAAAATAGGCTTATCTCACCGTTTCCAGCGCTTTTGTGCATCTTGGACACATCTGTGATGAAAAATTGAAGATTTTAACCATTGTTGCAAAAATAGGCTTATCTCCCCGTTTCCAGCACTTTTTGGCACTTAGAGCCAATCTGACAGTAGAAACCGTGCAGTTGCTACTTTTTCATTGGGGTTTCCAAAACTTAAAATCTTTTTTTTAAAGAGTTCCTTTAGAGTTGAAACCAAGATTTCAAATTATCCTTTTTCATTATTATAATCCACTGTATGCATTTTAAGTATCAAGGAATTTGACTGAAGGCCTTTTGAGAAAACACGTTGATTAGTGACCCTATTTCATTATGGCAGTCAAACCACTGATTTTCAACTTTAGTCTATGAAACCTCCAAACCTTAAACATTGTTGCAAAATTAGGCTTATCTCACCGTTTCCAGCACTTTTGCGCACCTTGGGCATATCTGTGATGAAAAAATGAAGATTTTAACCAAAGTTGCAAAAATAGGCTTATCTCACCGTTTCCAGCGCTTTTGTGCATCTTGGGCACATCTGTGATGAAAAATTGAAGATTTTAACCAAAGTTGCAAAAATAGGCTTATCTCACCGTTTCCAGCGCTTTTGTGTATCTTGGACACATCTGTGATGAAAAATTGAAGATTTTAACCATTGTTGCAAAAATAGGCTTATCTCACCGTTTCCAGCGCTTTTGTGCATCTTGGGCACATCTGTGATGAAAAACTGAAGATTTTAACCAAAGTTGCAAAAATAGGCTTATCTCACCGTTTCCAGCGCTTTTGGGCATCTTGGGCACATCTGTGATGAAAAATTTAAGATTTTAACCAAAGTTGCAAAAATAGGCTTATCTCACCGTTTCCAGCGCTTTTGTGCATCTTGGACACATCTGTGATGAAAAATTGAAGATTTTAAGCATTGTTGCAAAAATAGGCTTATCTCACCGTTTCCAGCGCTTTTGTGCATCTTGGGCACATCTGTGATGAAAAATTGAAGATTTTAACCAAAGTTGCAAAAATAGGCTTATCTCACCTTTTCCAGCGCTTTTGTGCATCTTGGACACATCTGTGATGAAAAATTGAAGATTTTAACCATTGTTGCAAAAATAGGCTTATCTCCCCGTTTCCAGCACTTTTTGGCACTTAGAGCCAATCTGACAGTAGAAACCGTGCAGTTGCTACTTTTTCATTGGGGTTTCCAAAACTTAAAATCTTTTTTTTAAAGAGTTCCTTTAGAGTTGAAACCAAGATTTCAAATTATCCTTTTTCATTATTATAATCCACTGTATGCATTTTAAGTATCAAGGAATTTGACTGAAGGCCTTTTGAGAAAACACGTTGATTAGTGACCCTATTTCATTATGGCAGTCAAACCACTGATTTTCAACTTTAGTCTATGAAACCTCCAAACCTTAAACATTGTTGCAAAATTAGGCTTATCTCACCGTTTCCAGCACTTTTGCGCACCTTGGGCATATCTGTGATGAAAAAATGAAGATTTTAACCAAAGTTGCAAAAATAGGCTTATCTCACCGTTTCCAGCGCTTTTGCGCATCTTGGGCACATCTGTGATGAGAAATTGAAGATTTTAACCAAAGTTGCAAAAAGAGGCTTATCTCACCATTTCCAGCGCTTTTGTGCATCTTGGGCACATCTGTGATGAAAAATTTAAGATTTTAACCAAAGTTGCAAAAATAGGCTTATCTCACCGTTTCCAGCGCTTTTGCGCATCTTGGGCACATCTGTGATGAAAAATTGAAGATTTCAACCAAAGTTGCAAAAATAGGCTTATCTCATCGTTTCCAGCGCTTTTGTGCATCTTGGGCACATCTGTGATGAAAAATTGAAGATTTTAACCATTGTTGCAAAAATAGGCTTATCTCCCCGTTTCCAGCACTTTTTGGCACTTAGAGCCAATCTGACAGTAGAAACCGTGCAGTTGCTACTTTTTCATTGGGGTTTCCAAAACTTAAAATCTTTTTTTTAAAGAGTTCCTTTAGAGTTGAAACCAAGATTTCAAATTATCCTTTTTCATTATTATAATCCACTGTATGCATTTTAAGTATCAAGGAATTTGACTGAAGGCCTTTTGAGAAAACACGTTGATTAGTGACCCTATTTCATTATGGCAGTCAAACCACTGATTTTCAACTTTAGTCTATGAAACCTCCAAACCTTAAACATTGTTGCAAAATTAGGCTTATCTCACCGTTTCCAGAGCTTTTGCGCATCTTGGGCACATCTGTGATGAAAAATTGAAGATTTTAACCAAAGTTGCAAAAATAGGCTTATCTCACCGTTTCCAGCGCTTTTGTGCATCTTGGACACATCTGTGATGAAAAATTGAAGATTTTAACAATTGTTGCAAAAATAGGCTTATCTCCCCGTTTCCAGCACTTTTTGGCACTTAGAGCCAATCTGACAGTAGAAACCGTGCAGTTGCTACTTTTTCATTGGGGTTTCCAAAACATAAAATTTTTTTTTGAAAGAGTTCCTTTAGAGTTGAAACCAAGATTTCAAATTATCCTTTTTCATTATTATAATCCACTGTATGCATTTTAAGTATCAAGGAATTTGACTGAAGGCCTTTTGAGAAAACACGTTGATTAGTGACCCTATTTCATTATGGCAGTCAAACCACTGATTTTCAACTTTAGTCTATGAAACCTCCAAACCTTAAACATTGTTGCAAAATTAGGCTTATCTCACCGTTTCCGGCACTTTGTGCACCTTGGGCATATCTGTGATGAAAAAATGAAGATTTTAACCAAAGTTGCAAAAATAGGCTTATCTCACCGTTACCAGCGCTTTTGTGCATCTTGGGCACATCTGTGATGACAAATTGAAGATTTTAACCAAAGTTGCAAAAATAGGCTTATCTCACCGTTTCCAGCGCTTTTGTGCATCTTGGACACATCTGTGATGAAAAATTGAAGATTTTAACCATTGTTGCAAAAATAGGCTTATCTCCCCGTTTCCAGCACTTTTTGGCACTTAGAGCCAATCTGACAGTAGAAACCGTGCAGTTGCTACTTTTTCATTGGGGTTTCCAAAACTTAAAATCTTTTTTTTAAAGAGTTCCTTTAGAGTTGAAACCAAGATTTCAAATTATCCTTTTTCATTATTATAATCCACTGTATGCATTTTAAGTATCAAGGAATTTGACTGAAGGCCTTTTGAGAAAACACGTTGATTAGTGACCCTATTTCATTATGGCAGTCAAACCACTGATTTTCAACTTTAGTCTATGAAACCTCCAAACCTTAAACATTGTTGCAAAATTAGGCTTATCTCACCGTTTCCAGCACTTTTGCGCACCTTGGGCATATCTGTGATGAAAAAATGAAGTTTTTATTCAAAGTTGCAAAAATAGGCTTATCTCACCGTTTCCAGCGCTTTTGTGTATCTTGGACACATCTGTGATGAAAAATTGAAGATTTTAACCATTGTTGCAAAAATAGGCTTATCTCACCGTTTCCAGCGCTTTTGTGCATCTTGGGCACATCTGTGATGAAAAATTGAAGATTTTAACCAAAGTTGCAAAAATAGGCTTATCTCACCGTTTCCAGCGCTTTTGGGCATCTTGGGCACATCTGTGATGAAAAATTTAAGATTTTAACCAAAGTTGCAAAAATAGGCTTATCTCACCGTTTCCAGCGCTTTTGTGCATCTTGGGCACATCTGTGATGAAAAATTGAAGATTTTAACCAAAGTTGCAAAAATAGGCTTATCTCATCGTTTCCAGCGCTTTTGTGCATCTTGGGCACATCTGTGATGAAAAATTGAAGATTTTAACCATTGTTGCAAAAATAGGCTTATCTCCCCGTTTCCAGCACTTTTTGGCACTTCGAGCCAATCTGACAGTAGAAACCGTGCAGTTGCTACTTTTTCATTGGGGTTTCCAAAACTTAAAATCTTTTTTTTAAAGAGTTCCTTTAGAGTTGAAACCAAGATTTCAAATTATCCTTTTTCATTATTATAATCCACTGTATGCATTTTAAGTATCAAGGAATTTGACTGAAGGCCTTTTGAGAAAACACGTTGATTAGTGACCCTATTTCATTATGGCAGTCAAACCACTGATTTTCAACTTTAGTCTATGAAACCTCCAAACCTTAAACATTGTTGCAAAATTAGGCTTATCTCACCGTTTCCAGCACTTTTGCGCACCTTGGGCACATCTGTGATGAAAAATTTAAGATTTTAACCAAAGTTGCAAAAATAGGCTTATCTCACCGTTTCCAGCGCTTTTGTGCATCTTGGGCACATCTGTGATGAAAAATTGAAGATTTTAACCAAAGTTGCAAAAATAGGCTTATCTCACCTTTTCCAGCGCTTTTGTGCATCTTGGACACATCTGTGATGAAAAATTGAAGATTTTAACCATTGTTGCAAAAATAGGCTTATCTCCCCGTTTCCAGCACTTTTTGGCACTTAGAGCCAATCTGACAGTAGAAACCGTGCAGTTGCTACTTTTTCATTGGGGTTTCCAAAACTTAAAATCTTTTTTTTAAAGAGTTCCTTTAGAGTTGAAACCAAGATTTCAAATTATCCTTTTTCATTATTATAATCCACTGTATGCATTTTAAGTATCAAGGAATTTGACTGAAGGCCTTTTGAGAAAACACGTTGATTAGTGACCCTATTTCATTATGGCAGTCAAACCACTGATTTTCAACTTTAGTCTATGAAACCTCCAAACCTTAAACATTGTTGCAAAATTAGGCTTATCTCACCGTTTCCAGCACTTTTGCGCACCTTGGGCATATCTGTGATGAAAAAATGAAGATTTTAACCAAAGTTGCAAAAATAGGCTTATCTCACCGTTTCCAGCGCTTTTGCGCATCTTGGGCACATCTGTGATGAGAAATTGAAGATTTTAACCAAAGTTGCAAAAAGAGGCTTATCTCACCATTTCCAGCGCTTTTGTGCATCTTGGGCACATCTGTGATGAAAAATTTAAGATTTTAACCAAAGTTGCAAAAATAGGCTTATCTCACCGTTTCCAGCGCTTTTGTGCATCTTGGGCACATCTGTGATGAAAAATTGAAGATTTTAACCAAAGTTGCAAAAATAGGCTTATCTCACCGTTTCCAGCGCTTTTGGGCATCTTGGGCACATCTGTGATGAAAAATTGAAGATTTTAACCAAAGTTGCAAAAATAGGCTTATCTCACCGTTTCCAGCGCTTTTGTGCATCTTGGACACATCTGTGATGAAAAATTGAAGATTTTAACCATTGTTGCAAAAATAGGCTTATCTCACCGTTTCCAGCGCTTTTGTGCATCTTGGGCACATCTGTGATGAAAAATTGAAGATTTTAACCAAAGTTGCAAAAATAGGCTTATCTCACCGTTTCCAGCGCTTTTGCGCATCTTGGGCACATCTGTGATGAAAAATTGAAGATTTTAACCAAAGTTGCAAAAATAGGCTTATCTCACCGTTTCCAGCGCTTTTGCGCATCTTGGGCACATCTGTGATGAAAAATTGAAGATTTCAACCAAAGTTGCAAAAATAGGCTTATCTCATCGTTTCCAGCGCTTTTGTGCATCTTGGGCACATCTGTGATGAAAAATTGAAGATTTTAACCATTGTTGCAAAAATAGGCTTATCTCCCCGTTTCCAGCACTTTTTGGCACTTAGAGCCAATCTGACAGTAGAAACCGTGCAGTTGCTACTTTTTCATTGGGGTTTCCAAAACTTAAAATCTTTTTTTTAAAGAGTTCCTTTAGAGTTGAAACCAAGATTTCAAATTATCCTTTTTCATTATTATAATCCACTGTATGCATTTTAAGTATCAAGGAATTTGACTGAAGGCCTTTTGAGAAAACACGTTGATTAGTGACCCTATTTCATTATGGCAGTCAAACCACTGATTTTCAACTTTAGTCTATGAAACCTCCAAACCTTAAACATTGTTGCAAAATTAGGCTTATCTCACCGTTTCCAGAGCTTTTGCGCATCTTGGGCACATCTGTGATGAAAAATTGAAGATTTTAACCAAAGTTGCAAAAATAGGCTTATCTCACCGTTTCCAGCGCTTTTGTGCATCTTGGGCACATCTGTGATGAAAAATTGAAGATTTTAACCAAAGTTGCAAAAATAGGCTTATCTCACCGTTTCCAGCGCTTTTGTGCATCTTGGACACATCTGTGATGAAAAATTGAAGATTTTAACAATTGTTGCAAAAATAGGCTTATCTCCCCGTTTCCAGCACTTTTTGGCACTTAGAGCCAATCTGACAGTAGAAACCGTGCAGTTGCTACTTTTTCATTGGGGTTTCCAAAACATAAAATTTTTTTTTGAAAGAGTTCCTTTAGAGTTGAAACCAAGATTTCAAATTATCCTTTTTCATTATTATAATCCACTGTATGCATTTTAAGTATCAAGGAATTTGACTGAAGGCCTTTTGAGAAAACACGTTGATTAGTGACCCTATTTCATTATGGCAGTCAAACCACTGATTTTCAACTTTAGTCTATGAAACCTCCAAACCTTAAACATTGTTGCAAAATTAGGCTTATCTCACCGTTTCCGGCACTTTGTGCACCTTGGGCATATCTGTGATGAAAAAATGAAGATTTTAACCAAAGTTGCAAAAATAGGCTTATCTCACCGTTACCAGCGCTTTTGTGCATCTTGGGCACATCTGTGATGACAAATTGAAGATTTTAACCAAAGTTGCAAAAATAGGCTTATCTCACCGTTTCCAGCGCTTTTGTGCATCTTGGACACATCTGTGATGAAAAATTGAAGATTTTAACCATTGTTGCAAAAATAGGCTTATCTCCCCGTTTCCAGCACTTTTTGGCACTTAGAGCCAATCTGACAGTAGAAACCGTGCAGTTGCTACTTTTTCATTGGGGTTTCCAAAACTTAAAATCTTTTTTTTAAAGAGTTCCTTTAGAGTTGAAACCAAGATTTCAAATTATCCTTTTTCATTATTATAATCCACTGTATGCATTTTAAGTATCAAGGAATTTGACTGAAGGCCTTTTGAGAAAACACGTTGATTAGTGACCCTATTTCATTATGGCAGTCAAACCACTGATTTTCAACTTTAGTCTATGAAACCTCCAAACCTTAAACATTGTTGCAAAATTAGGCTTATCTCACCGTTTCCAGCACTTTTGCGCACCTTGGGCATATCTGTGATGAAAAAATGAAGTTTTTATTCAAAGTTGCAAAAATAGGCTTATCTCACCGTTTCCAGCGCTTTTGTGTATCTTGGACACATCTGTGATGAAAAATTGAAGATTTTAACCATTGTTGCAAAAATAGGCTTATCTCACCGTTTCCAGCGCTTTTGTGCATCTTGGGCACATCTGTGATGAAAAATTGAAGATTTTAACCAAAGTTGCAAAAATAGGCTTATCTCACCGTTTCCAGCGCTTTTGGGCATCTTGGGCACATCTGTGATGAAAAATTTAAGATTTTAACCAAAGTTGCAAAAATAGGCTTATCTCACCGTTTCCAGCGCTTTTGTGCATCTTGGGCACATCTGTGATGAAAAATTGAAGATTTTAACCAAAGTTGCAAAAATAGGCTTATCTCATCGTTTCCAGCGCTTTTGTGCATCTTGGGCACATCTGTGATGAAAAATTGAAGATTTTAACCATTGTTGCAAAAATAGGCTTATCTCCCCGTTTCCAGCACTTTTTGGCACTTCGAGCCAATCTGACAGTAGAAACCGTGCAGTTGCTACTTTTTCATTGGGGTTTCCAAAACTTAAAATCTTTTTTTTAAAGAGTTCCTTTAGAGTTGAAACCAAGATTTCAAATTATCCTTTTTCATTATTATAATCCACTGTATGCATTTTAAGTATCAAGGAATTTGACTGAAGGCCTTTTGAGAAAACACGTTGATTAGTGACCCTATTTCATTATGGCAGTCAAACCACTGATTTTCAACTTTAGTCTATGAAACCTCCAAACCTTAAACATTGTTGCAAAATTAGGCTTATCTCACCGTTTCCAGCACTTTTGCGCACCTTGGGCACATCTGTGATGAAAAATTTAAGATTTTAACCAAAGTTGCAAAAATAGGCTTATCTCACCGTTTCCAGCGCTTTTGTGCATCTTGGGCACATCTGTGATGAAAAATTGAAGATTTTAACCAAAGTTGCAAAAATAGGCTTATCTCACCTTTTCCAGCGCTTTTGTGCATCTTGGACACATCTGTGATGAAAAATTGAAGATTTTAACCATTGTTGCAAAAATAGGCTTATCTCCCCGTTTCCAGCACTTTTTGGCACTTAGAGCCAATCTGACAGTAGAAACCGTGCAGTTGCTACTTTTTCATTGGGGTTTCCAAAACTTAAAATCTTTTTTTTAAAGAGTTCCTTTAGAGTTGAAACCAAGATTTCAAATTATCCTTTTTCATTATTATAATCCACTGTATGCATTTTAAGTATCAAGGAATTTGACTGAAGGCCTTTTGAGAAAACACGTTGATTAGTGACCCTATTTCATTATGGCAGTCAAACCACTGATTTTCAACTTTAGTCTATGAAACCTCCAAACCTTAAACATTGTTGCAAAATTAGGCTTATCTCACCGTTTCCAGCACTTTTGCGCACCTTGGGCATATCTGTGATGAAAAAATGAAGATTTTAACCAAAGTTGCAAAAATAGGCTTATCTCACCGTTTCCAGCGCTTTTGCGCATCTTGGGCACATCTGTGATGAGAAATTGAAGATTTTAACCAAAGTTGCAAAAAGAGGCTTATCTCACCATTTCCAGCGCTTTTGTGCATCTTGGGCACATCTGTGATGAAAAATTTAAGATTTTAACCAAAGTTGCAAAAATAGGCTTATCTCACCGTTTCCAGCGCTTTTGTGCATCTTGGGCACATCTGTGATGAAAAATTGAAGATTTTAACCAAAGTTGCAAAAATAGGCTTATCTCACCGTTTCCAGCGCTTTTGGGCATCTTGGGCACATCTGTGATGAAAAATTGAAGATTTTAACCAAAGTTGCAAAAATAGGCTTATCTCACCGTTTCCAGCGCTTTTGTGCATCTTGGACACATCTGTGATGAAAAATTGAAGATTTTAACCATTGTTGCAAAAATAGGCTTATCTCACCGTTTCCAGCGCTTTTGTGCATCTTGGGCACATCTGTGATGAAAAATTGAAGATTTTAACCAAAGTTGCAAAAATAGGCTTATCTCACCGTTTCCAGCGCTTTTGCGCATCTTGGGCACATCTGTGATGAAAAATTGAAGATTTTAACCAAAGTTGCAAAAATAGGCTTATCTCACCGTTTCCAGCGCTTTTGCGCATCTTGGGCACATCTGTGATGAAAAATTGAAGATTTCAACCAAAGTTGCAAAAATAGGCTTATCTCATCGTTTCCAGCGCTTTTGTGCATCTTGGGCACATCTGTGATGAAAAATTGAAGATTTTAACCATTGTTGCAAAAATAGGCTTATCTCCCCGTTTCCAGCACTTTTTGGCACTTAGAGCCAATCTGACAGTAGAAACCGTGCAGTTGCTACTTTTTCATTGGGGTTTCCAAAACTTAAAATCTTTTTTTTAAAGAGTTCCTTTAGAGTTGAAACCAAGATTTCAAATTATCCTTTTTCATTATTATAATCCACTGTATGCATTTTAAGTATCAAGGAATTTGACTGAAGGCCTTTTGAGAAAACACGTTGATTAGTGACCCTATTTCATTATGGCAGTCAAACCACTGATTTTCAACTTTAGTCTATGAAACCTCCAAACCTTAAACATTGTTGCAAAATTAGGCTTATCTCACCGTTTCCAGAGCTTTTGCGCATCTTGGGCACATCTGTGATGAAAAATTGAAGATTTTAACCAAAGTTGCAAAAATAGGCTTATCTCACCGTTTCCAGCGCTTTTGTGCATCTTGGGCACATCTGTGATGAAAAATTGAAGATTTTAACCAAAGTTGCAAAAATAGGCTTATCTCACCGTTTCCAGCGCTTTTGTGCATCTTGGACACATCTGTGATGAAAAATTGAAGATTTTAACAATTGTTGCAAAAATAGGCTTATCTCCCCGTTTCCAGCACTTTTTGGCACTTAGAGCCAATCTGACAGTAGAAACCGTGCAGTTGCTACTTTTTCATTGGGGTTTCCAAAACATAAAATTTTTTTTTGAAAGAGTTCCTTTAGAGTTGAAACCAAGATTTCAAATTATCCTTTTTCATTATTATAATCCACTGTATGCATTTTAAGTATCAAGGAATTTGACTGAAGGCCTTTTGAGAAAACACGTTGATTAGTGACCCTATTTCATTATGGCAGTCAAACCACTGATTTTCAACTTTAGTCTATGAAACCTCCAAACCTTAAACATTGTTGCAAAATTAGGCTTATCTCACCGTTTCCGGCACTTTGTGCACCTTGGGCATATCTGTGATGAAAAAATGAAGATTTTAACCAAAGTTGCAAAAATAGGCTTATCTCACCGTTACCAGCGCTTTTGTGCATCTTGGGCACATCTGTGATGACAAATTGAAGATTTTAACCAAAGTTGCAAAAATAGGCTTATCTCACCGTTTCCAGCGCTTTTGTGCATCTTGGACACATCTGTGATGAAAAATTGAAGATTTTAACCATTGTTGCAAAAATAGGCTTATCTCCCCGTTTCCAGCACTTTTTGGCACTTAGAGCCAATCTGACAGTAGAAACCGTGCAGTTGCTACTTTTTCATTGGGGTTTCCAAAACTTAAAATCTTTTTTTTAAAGAGTTCCTTTAGAGTTGAAACCAAGATTTCAAATTATCCTTTTTCATTATTATAATCCACTGTATGCATTTTAAGTATCAAGGAATTTGACTGAAGGCCTTTTGAGAAAACACGTTGATTAGTGACCCTATTTCATTATGGCAGTCAAACCACTGATTTTCAACTTTAGTCTATGAAACCTCCAAACCTTAAACATTGTTGCAAAATTAGGCTTATCTCACCGTTTCCAGCACTTTTGCGCACCTTGGGCACATCTGTGATGAAAAATTTAAGATTTTAACCAAAGTTGCAAAAATAGGCTTATCTCACCGTTTCCAGCGCTTTTGCGCATCTTGGGCACATCTGTGATGAAAAATTGAAGATTTTAACCAAAGTTGCAAAAATAGGCTTATCTCACCGTTTCCAGCGCTTTTGTGCATCTTGGGCACATCTGTGATGAAAAATTGAAGATTTTAACCAAAGTTGCAAAAATAGGCTTATCTCACCGTTTCCAGCGCTTTTGCGCATCTTGGGCACATCTGTGATGAAAAATTTAAGATTTTAACCAAAGTTGCAAAAATAGGCTTATCTCACCGTTTCCAGCGCTTTTGTGCATCTTGGACACATCTGTGATGAAAAATTGAAGATTTTAACCATTGTTGCAAAAATAGGCTTATCTCACCGTTTCCAGCGCTTTTGTGCATCTTGGGCACATCTGTGATGAAAAATTGAAGATTTTAACCAAAGTTGCAAAAATAGGCTTATCTCACCGTTTCCAGCGCTTTTGGGCATCTTGGGCACATCTGTGATGAAAAATTGAAGATTTTAACCAAAGTTGCAAAAATAGGCTTATCTCACCGTTTCCAGCGCTTTTGTGCATCTTGGGCACATCTGTGATGAAAAATTGAAGATTTTAACCATTGTTGCAAAAATAGGCTTATCTCACCGTTTCCAGCACTTTTGCGCACCTTGGGCATATCTGTGATGAAAAAATGAAGATTTTAACCAAAGTTGCAAAAATAGGCTTACCTCACCGTTTCCAGCGCTTTTGGGCATCTTGGGCACATCTGTGATGAAAAATTTAAGATTTTAACCAAAGTTGCAAAAATAGGCTTATCTCACCGTTTCCAGCGCTTTTGTGCATCTTGGGCACATCTGTGATGAAAAATTGAAGATTTTAACCAAAGTTGCAAAAATAGGCTTATCTCACCGTTTCCAGCGCTTTTGGGCATCTTGGGCACATCTGTGATGAAAAATTGAAGATTTTAACCAAAGTTGCAAAAATAGGCTTATCTCACCGTTTCCAGCGCTTTTGTGCATCTTGGGCACATCTGTGATGAAAAATTGAAGATTTTAACCATTGTTGCAAAAATAGGCTTATCTCACCGTTTCCAGCACTTTTGCGCACCTTGGGCATATCTGTGATGAAAAAATGAAGATTTTAACCAAAGTTGCAAAAATAGGCTTACCTCACCGTTTCCAGCGCTTTTGGGCATCTTGGGCACATCTGTGATGAAAAATTTAAGATTTTAACAAAAGTTGCAAAAATAGGCTTATCTCACCGTTTCCAGCGCTTTTGCGCATCTTGGGCACATCTGTGATGAAAAATTTAAGATTTTAACCAAAGTTGCAAAAATAGGCTTATCTCACCGTTTCCAGCGCTTTGGCGCATCTTGGGCACATCTGTGATGAAAAATTTAAGATTTTAACCAAAGTTGCAAAAATAGGCTTATCTCACCGTTTCCAGCGCTTTTGCGCATCTTGGGCACATCTGTGATGAAAAATTGAAGATTTTAACCAAAGTTGCAAAAATAGGCTTATCTCACCGTTTCCTGCGCTTTTGTGCATCTTGGACACATCTGTGATGAAAAATTGAAGATTTTAACCATTGTTGCAAAAATAGGCTTATCTCACCGTTTCCAGCGCTTTTGTGCATCTTGGGCACATCTGTGATGAAAAATTGAAGATTTTAACCAAAGTTGCAAAAATAGGCTTATCTCACCGTTTCCAGCGCTTTTGCGCATCTTGGGCACATCTGTGATGAAAAATTTAAGATTTTAACCAAAGTTGCAAAAATAGGCTTATCTCACCGTTTCCAGCGCTTTTGGGCATCTTGGGCACATCTGTGATGAAAAATTTAAGATTTTAACCAAAGTTGCAAAAATATGCTTATCTCACCGTTTCCAGCGCTTTTGCGCATCTTGGGCACATCTGTGATGAAAAATTGAAGATTTTAACCAAAGTTGCAAAAATAGGCTTATCTCACCTTTTCCAGCGCTTTTGTGCATCTTGGACACATCTGTGATGAAAAATTGAAGATTTTAACCATTGTTGCAAAAATAGGCTTATCTCCCCGTTTCCAGCACTTTTTGGCACTTAGAGCCAATCTGACAGTAGAAACCGTGCAGTTGCTACTTTTTCATTGGGGTTTCCAAAACTTAAAATCTTTTTTTTAAAGAGTTCCTTTAGAGTTGAAACCAAGATTTCAAATTATCCTTTTTCATTATTATAATCCACTGTATGCATTTTAAGTATCAAGGAATTTGACTGAAGGCCTTTTGAGAAAACACGTTGATTAGTGACCATATTTCATTATGGCAGTCAAACCACTGATTTTCAACTTTAGTCTATGAAACCTCCAAACCTTAAACATTGTTGCAAAATTAGGCTTATCTCACCGTTTCCAGCACTTTTGCGCACCTTGGGCACATCTGTGATGAAAAATTTAAGATTTTAACCAAAGTTGCAAAAATAGGCTTATCTCACCGTTTCCAGCGCTTTTGTGCATCTTGGGCACATCTGTGATGAAAAATTGAAGATTTTAACCAAAGTTGCAAAAATAGGCTTATCTCACCGTTTCCAGCGCTTTTGTGCATCTTGGGCACATCTGTGATGAAAAATTGAAGATTTTAACCAAAGTTGCAAAAATAGGCTTATCTCACCGTTTCCAGCGCTTTTGGGCATCTTGGGCACATCTGTGATGAAAAATTTAAGATTTTAACCAAAGTTGCAAAAATAGGCTTATCTCACCGTTTCCAGCGCTTTTGCGCATCTTGGGCACATCTGTGATGAAAAATTGAAGATTTTAACCAAAGTTGCAAAAATAGGCTTATCTCCCCGTTTCCAGCACTTTTTGGCACTTAGAGCCAATCTGACAGTAGAAACCGTGCAGTTGCTACTTTTTCATTGGGGTTTCCAAAACTTAAAATCTTTTTTTTAAAGAGTTCCTTTAGAGTTGAAACCAAGATTTCAAATTATCCTTTTTCATTATTATAATCCACTGTATGCATTTTAAGTATCAAGGAATTTGACTGAAGGCCTTTTGAGAAAACACGTTGATTAGTGACCCTATTTCATTATGGCAGTCAAACCACTGATTTTCAACTTTAGTCTATGAAACCTCCAAACCTTAAACATTGTTGCAAAATTAGGCTTATCTCACCGTTTCCAGAGCTTTTGCGCATCTTGGGCACATCTGTGATGAAAAATTGAAGATTTTAACCAAAGTTGCAAAAATAGGCTTATCTCACCGTTTCCAGCGCTTTTGTGCATCTTGGACACATCTGTGATGAAAAATTGAAGATTTTAACCATTGTTGCAAAAATAGGCTTATCTCCCCGTTTCCAGCACTTTTTGGCACTTAGAGCCAATCTGACAGTAGAAACCGTGCAGTTGCTACTTTTTCATTGGGGTTTCCAAAACTTAAAATCTTTTTTTTAAAGAGTTCCTTTAGAGTTGAAACCAAGATTTCAAATTATCCTTTTTCATTATTATAATCCACTGTATGCATTTTAAGTATCAAGGAATTTGACTGAAGGCCTTTTGAGAAAACACGTTGATTAGTGACCCTATTTCATTATGGCAGTCAAACCACTGATTTTCAACTTTAGTCTATGAAACCTCCAAACCTTAAACATTGTTGCAAAATTAGGCTTATCTCACCGTTTCCAGCACTTTTGCGCACCTTGGGCATATCTGTGATGAAAAAATGAAGTTTTTATTCAAAGTTGCAAAAATAGGCTTATCTCACCGTTTCCAGCGCTTTTGTGTATCTTGGACACATCTGTGATGAAAAATTGAAGATTTTAACCATTGTTGCAAAAATAGGCTTATCTCACCGTTTCCAGCGCTTTTGTGCATCTTGGGCACATCTGTGATGAAAAATTGAAGATTTTAACCAAAGTTGCAAAAATAGGCTTATCTCACCGTTTCCAGCGCTTTTGTGCATCTTGGGCACATCTGTGATGAAAAATTGAAGATTTTAACCAAAGTTGCAAAAATAGGCTTATCTCATCGTTTCCAGCGCTTTTGTGCATCTTGGGCACATCTGTGATGAAAAATTGAAGATTTTAACCATTGTTGCAAAAATAGGCTTATCTCCCCGTTTCCAGCACTTTTTGGCACTTAGAGCCAATCTGACAGTAGAAACCGTGCAGTTGCTACTTTTTCATTGGGGTTTCCAAAACTTAAAATCTTTTTTTTAAAGAGTTCCTTTAGAGTTGAAACCAAGATTTCAAATTATCCTTTTTCATTATTATAATCCACTGTATGCATTTTAAGTATCAAGGAATTTGACTGAAGGCCTTTTGAGAAAACACGTTGATTAGTGACCCTATTTCATTATGGCAGTCAAACCACTGATTTTCAACTTTAGTCTATGAAACCTCCAAACCTTAAACATTGTTGCAAAATTAGGCTTATCTCACCGTTTCCAGCACTTTTGCGCACCTTGGGCACATCTGTGATGAAAAATTTAAGATTTTAACCAAAGTTGCAAAAATAGGCTTATCTCACCGTTTCCAGCGCTTTTGCGCATCTTGGGCACATCTGTGATGAAAAATTGAAGATTTTAACCAAAGTTGCAAAAATAGGCTTATCTCACCGTTTCCAGCGCTTTTGTGCATCTTGGGCACATCTGTGATGAAAAATTGAAGATTTTAACCAAAGTTGCAAAAATAGGCTTATCTCACCGTTTCCAGCGCTTTTGCGCATCTTGGGCACATCTGTGATGAAAAATTTAAGATTTTAACCAAAGTTGCAAAAATAGGCTTATCTCACCGTTTCCAGCGCTTTTGTGCATCTTGGACACATCTGTGATGAAAAATTGAAGATTTTAACCATTGTTGCAAAAATAGGCTTATCTCACCGTTTCCAGCGCTTTTGTGCATCTTGGGCACATCTGTGATGAAAAATTGAAGATTTTAACCAAAGTTGCAAAAATAGGCTTATCTCACCGTTTCCAGCGCTTTTGGGCATCTTGGGCACATCTGTGATGAAAAATTGAAGATTTTAACCAAAGTTGCAAAAATAGGCTTATCTCACCGTTTCCAGCGCTTTTGTGCATCTTGGGCACATCTGTGATGAAAAATTGAAGATTTTAACCATTGTTGCAAAAATAGGCTTATCTCACCGTTTCCAGCACTTTTGCGCACCTTGGGCATATCTGTGATGAAAAAATGAAGATTTTTACCAAAGTTGCAAAAATAGGCTTACCTCACCGTTTCCAGCGCTTTTGGGCATCTTGGGCACATCTGTGATGAAAAATTGAAGATTTTAACCAAAGTTGCAAAAATAGGCTTATCTCACCGTTTCCAGCGCTTTTGTGCATCTTGGGCACATCTGTGATGAAAAATTGAAGATTTTAACCAAAGTTGCAAAAATAGGCTTATCTCACCGTTTCCAGCGCTTTTGTGCATCTTGGGCACATCTGTGATGAAAAATTGAAGATTTTAACCAAAGTTGCAAAAATAGGCTTATCTCACCGTTTCCTGCGCTTTTGTGCATCTTGGACACATCTGTGATGAAAAATTGAAGATTTTAACCATTGTTGCAAAAATAGGCTTATCTCACCGTTTCCAGCGCTTTTGTGCATCTTGGGCACATCTGTGATGAAAAATTGAAGATTTTAACCAAAGTTGCAAAAATAGGCTTATCTCACCGTTTCCAGCGCTTTTGCGCATCTTGGGCACATCTGTGATGAAAAATTTAAGATTTTAACCAAAGTTGCTAAAATAGGCTTATCTCACCGTTTCCAGCGCTTTTGGGCATCTTGGGCACATCTGTGATGAAAAATTTAAGATTTTAACCAAAGTTGCAAAAATAGGCTTATCTCACCGTTTCCAGCGCTTTTGCGCATCTTGGGCACATCTGTGATGAAAAATTGAAGATTTTAACCAAAGTTGCAAAAATAGGCTTATCTCACCTTTTCCAGCGCTTTTGTGCATCTTGGACACATCTGTGATGAAAAATTGAAGATTTTAACCATTGTTGCAAAAATAGGCTTATCTCCCCGTTTCCAGCACTTTTTGGCACTTAGAGCCAATCTGACAGTAGAAACCGTGCAGTTGCTACTTTTTCATTGGGGTTTCCAAAACTTAAAATCTTTTTTTTAAAGAGTTCCTTTAGAGTTGAAACCAAGATTTCAAATTATCCTTTTTCATTATTATAATCCACTGTATGCATTTTAAGTATCAAGGAATTTGACTGAAGGCCTTTTGAGAAAACACGTTGATTAGTGACCCTATTTCATTATGGCAGTCAAACCACTCATTTTCAACTTTAGTCTATGAAACCTCCAAACCTTAAACATTGTTGCAAAATTAGGCTTATCTCACCGTTTCCAGAGCTTTTGCGCATCTTGGGCACATCTGTGATGAAAAATTGAAGATTTTAACCAAAGTTGCAAAAATAGGCTTATCTCACCGTTTCCAGCGCTTTTGTGCATCTTGGACACATCTGTGATGAAAAATTGAAGATTTTAACCATTGTTGCAAAAATAGGCTTATCTCCCCGTTTCCAGCACTTTTTGGCACTTAGAGCCAATCTGACAGTAGAAACCGTGCAGTTGCTACTTTTTCATTGGGGTTTCCAAAACTTAAAATCTTTTTTTTAAAGAGTTCCTTTAGAGTTGAAACCAAGATTTCAAATTATCCTTTTTCATTATTATAATCCACTGTATGCATTTTAAGTATCAAGGAATTTGACTGAAGGCCTTTTGAGAAAACACGTTGATTAGTGACCCTATTTCATTATGGCAGTCAAACCACTGATTTTCAACTTTAGTCTATGAAACCTCCAAACCTTAAACATTGTTGCAAAATTAGGCTTATCTCACCGTTTCCAGCACTTTTGCGCACCTTGGGCATATCTGTGATGAAAAAATGAAGTTTTTATTCAAAGTTGCAAAAATAGGCTTATCTCACCGTTTCCAGCGCTTTTGTGTATCTTGGACACATCTGTGATGAAAAATTGAAGATTTTAACCATTGTTGCAAAAATAGGCTTATCTCACCGTTTCCAGCGCTTTTGTGCATCTTGGGCACATCTGTGATGAAAAATTGAAGATTTTAACCAAAGTTGCAAAAATAGGCTTATCTCACCGTTTCCAGCGCTTTTGTGCATCTTGGGCACATCTGTGATGAAAAATTGAAGATTTTAACCAAAGTTGCAAAAATAGGCTTATCTCATCGTTTCCAGCGCTTTTGTGCATCTTGGGCACATCTGTGATGAAAAATTGAAGATTTTAACCATTGTTGCAAAAATAGGCTTATCTCCCCGTTTCCAGCACTTTTTGGCACTTAGAGCCAATCTGACAGTAGAAACCGTGCAGTTGCTACTTTTTCATTGGGGTTTCCAAAACTTAAAATCTTTTTTTTAAAGAGTTCCTTTAGAGTTGAAACCAAGATTTCAAATTATCCTTTTTCATTATTATAATCCACTGTATGCATTTTAAGTATCAAGGAATTTGACTGAAGGCCTTTTGAGAAAACACGTTGATTAGTGACCCTATTTCATTATGGCAGTCAAACCACTGATTTTCAACTTTAGTCTATGAAACCTCCAAACCTTAAACATTGTTGCAAAATTAGGCTTATCTCACCGTTTCCAGCACTTTTGCGCACCTTGGGCACATCTGTGATGAAAAATTTAAGATTTTAACCAAAGTTGCAAAAATAGGCTTATCTCACCGTTTCCAGCGCTTTTGCGCATCTTGGGCACATCTGTGATGAAAAATTGAAGATTTTAACCAAAGTTGCAAAAATAGGCTTATCTCACCGTTTCCAGCGCTTTTGTGCATCTTGGGCACATCTGTGATGAAAAATTGAAGATTTTAACCAAAGTTGCAAAAATAGGCTTATCTCACCGTTTCCAGCGCTTTTGCGCATCTTGGGCACATCTGTGATGAAAAATTTAAGATTTTAACCAAAGTTGCAAAAATAGGCTTATCTCACCGTTTCCAGCGCTTTTGTGCATCTTGGACACATCTGTGATGAAAAATTGAAGATTTTAACCATTGTTGCAAAAATAGGCTTATCTCACCGTTTCCAGCGCTTTTGTGCATCTTGGGCACATCTGTGATGAAAAATTGAAGATTTTAACCAAAGTTGCAAAAATAGGCTTATCTCACCGTTTCCAGCGCTTTTGGGCATCTTGGGCACATCTGTGATGAAAAATTGAAGATTTTAACCAAAGTTGCAAAAATAGGCTTATCTCACCGTTTCCAGCGCTTTTGTGCATCTTGGGCACATCTGTGATGAAAAATTGAAGATTTTAACCATTGTTGCAAAAATAGGCTTATCTCACCGTTTCCAGCACTTTTGCGCACCTTGGGCATATCTGTGATGAAAAAATGAAGATTTTAACCAAAGTTGCAAAAATAGGCTTACCTCACCGTTTCCAGCGCTTTTGGGCATCTTGGGCACATCTGTGATGAAAAATTGAAGATTTTAACCAAAGTTGCAAAAATAGGCTTATCTCACCGTTTCCAGCGCTTTTGTGCATCTTGGGCACATCTGTGATGAAAAATTGAAGATTTTAACCAAAGTTGCAAAAATAGGCTTATCTCACCGTTTCCAGCGCTTTTGTGCATCTTGGGCACATCTGTGATGAAAAATTGAAGATTTTAACCAAAGTTGCAAAAATAGGCTTATCTCACCGTTTCCTGCGCTTTTGTGCATCTTGGACACATCTGTGATGAAAAATTGAAGATTTTAACCATTGTTGCAAAAATAGGCTTATCTCACCGTTTCCAGCGCTTTTGTGCATCTTGGGCACATCTGTGATGAAAAATTGAAGATTTTAACCAAAGTTGCAAAAATAGGCTTATCTCACCGTTTCCAGCGCTTTTGCGCATCTTGGGCACATCTGTGATGAAAAATTTAAGATTTTAACCAAAGTTGCTAAAATAGGCTTATCTCACCGTTTCCAGCGCTTTTGGGCATCTTGGGCACATCTGTGATGAAAAATTTAAGATTTTAACCAAAGTTGCAAAAATAGGCTTATCTCACCGTTTCCAGCGCTTTTGCGCATCTTGGGCACATCTGTGATGAAAAATTGAAGATTTTAACCAAAGTTGCAAAAATAGGCTTATCTCACCTTTTCCAGCGCTTTTGTGCATCTTGGACACATCTGTGATGAAAAATTGAAGATTTTAACCATTGTTGCAAAAATAGGCTTATCTCCCCGTTTCCAGCACTTTTTGGCACTTAGAGCCAATCTGACAGTAGAAACCGTGCAGTTGCTACTTTTTCATTGGGGTTTCCAAAACTTAAAATCTTTTTTTTAAAGAGTTCCTTTAGAGTTGAAACCAAGATTTCAAATTATCCTTTTTCATTATTATAATCCACTGTATGCATTTTAAGTATCAAGGAATTTGACTGAAGGCCTTTTGAGAAAACACGTTGATTAGTGACCCTATTTCATTATGGCAGTCAAACCACTCATTTTCAACTTTAGTCTATGAAACCTCCAAACCTTAAACATTGTTGCAAAATTAGGCTTATCTCACCGTTTCCAGCACTTTTGCGCAACTTGGGCACATCTGTGATGAAAAATTTAAGATTTTAACCAAAGTTGCAAAAATAGGCTTATCTCACCGTTTCCAGCGCTTTTGTGCATCTTGGGCACATCTGTGATGAAAAATTGAAGATTTTAACCAAAGTTGCAAAAATAGGCTTATCTCACCGTTTCCAGCGCTTTTGGGCATCTTGGGCACATCTGTGATGAAAAATTTAAGATTTTAACCAAAGTTGCAAAAATAGGCTTATCTCACCGTTTCCAGCGCTTTTGCGCATCTTGGGCACATCTGTGATGAAAAATTTAAGATTTTAACCAAAGTTGCAAAAATAGGCTTATCTCACCGTTTCCAGCGCTTTTGCGCATCTTGGGCACATCTGTGATGAAAAATTGAAGATTTTAACCAAAGTTGCAAAAATAGGCTTATCTCACCGTTTCCAGCGCTTTTGTGCATCTTGGGCACATCTGTGATGAAAAATTTAAGATTTTAACCAAAGTTGCAAAAATAGGCTTATCTCACCGTTTCCAGCGCTTTTGCGCATCTTGGGCACATCTGTGATGAAAAATTTAAGATTTTAACCAAAGTTGCAAAAATAGGCTTATCTCACCGTTTCCAGCGCTTTTGGGCATCTTGGGCACATCTGTGATGAAAAATTTAAGATTTTAACCAAAGTTGCAAAAATATGCTTATCTCACCGTTTCCAGCGCTTTTGCGCATCTTGGGCACATCTGTGATGAAAAATTGAAGATTTTAACCAAAGTTGCAAAAATAGGCTTATCTCACCTTTTCCAGCGCTTTTGTGCATCTTGGACACATCTGTGATGAAAAATTGAAGATTTTAACCATTGTTGCAAAAATAGGCTTATCTCCCCGTTTCCAGCACTTTTTGGCACTTAGAGCCAATCTGACAGTAGAAACCGTGCAGTTGCTACTTTTTCATTGGGGTTTCCAAAACTTAAAATCTTTTTTTTAAAGAGTTCCTTTAGAGTTGAAACCAAGATTTCAAATTATCCTTTTTCATTATTATAATCCACTGTATGCATTTTAAGTATCAAGGAATTTGACTGAAGGCCTTTTGAGAAAACACGTTGATTAGTGACCCTATTTCATTATGGCAGTCAAACCACTGATTTTCAACTTTAGTCTATGAAACCTCCAAACCTTAAACATTGTTGCAAAATTAGGCTTATCTCACCGTTTCCAGCACTTTTGCGCACCTTGGGCATATCTGTGATGAAAAAATGAAGATTTTAACCAAAGTTGCAAAAATAGGCTTATCTCACCGTTTCCAGCGCTTTTGGGCATCTTGGGCACATCTGTGATGAAAAATTTAAGATTTTAACAAAAGTTGCAAAAATAGGCTTATCTCCCCGTTTCCAGCACTTTTTGGCACTTAGAGCCAATCTGACAGTAGAAACCGTGCAGTTGCTACTTTTTCATTGGGGTTTCCAAAACTTAAAATCTTTTTTTTAAAGAGTTCCTTTAGAGTTGAAACCAAGATTTCAAATTATCCTTTTTCATTATTATAATCCACTGTATGCATTTTAAGTATCAAGGAATTTGACTGAAGGCCTTTTGAGAAAACACGTTGATTAGTGACCCTATTTCATTATGGCAGTCAAACCACTGATTTTCAACTTTAGTCTATGAAACCTCCAAACCTTAAACATTGTTGCAAAATTAGGCTTATCTCACCGTTTCCAGCACTTTTGCGCACCTTGGGCACATCTGTGATGAAAAATTTAAGATTTTAACCAAAGTTGCAAAAATAGGCTTATCTCACCGTTTCCAGCGCTTTTGCGCATCTTGGGCACATCTGTGATGAAAAATTTAAGATTTTAACCAAAGTTGCAAAAATAGGCTTATCTCACCGTTTTCAGCGCTTTTGCGTATCTTGGGCACATCTGTGATGAAAAATTGAAGATTTTAACCAAAGTTGCAAAAATAGGCTTATCTCACCGTTTCCAGCGCTTTTGTGCATCTTGGGCACATCTGTGATGAAAAATTGAAGATTTTAACCAAAGTTGCAAAAATAGGCTTATCTCACCGTTTCCAGCGCTTTTGTGCATCTTGGACACATCTGTGATGAAAAATTGAAGATTTTAACCATTGTTGCAAAAATAGGCTTATCTCACCGTTTCCAGCGCTTTTGTGCATCTTGGGCACATCTATGATGAAAAATTGAAGATTTTAACAAAAGTTGCAAAAATAGGCTTATCTCACCGTTTCCAGCGCTTTTAGGCATCTTGGGCACATCTGTGATGAAAAATTTAAGATTTTAACCAAAGTTGCAAAAATAGGCTTATCTCACCGTTTCCAGCGCTTTTGTGCATCTTGGACACATCTGTGATGAAAAATTGAAGATTTTAACCATTGTTGCAAAAATAGGCTTATCTCACCGTTTCCAGCGCTTTTGCGCATCTTGGGCACATCTGTGATGAAAAATTGAAGATTTTAACAAAAGTTGCAAAAATAGGCTTATCTCACCGTTTCCAGCGCTTTTAGGCATCTTGGGCACATCTGTGATGAAAAATTTAAGATTTTAACCAAAGTTGCAAAAATAGGCTTATCTCACCGTTTCCAGCGCTTTTGTGCATCTTGGGCACATCTGTGATGAAAAATTGAAGATTTTAACAAAAGTTGCAAAAATAGGCTTATCTCACCGTTTCCAGCGCTTTTAGGCATCTTGGGCACATCTGTGATGAAAAATTGAAGATTTTAACCATTGTTGCAAAAATAGGCTTATCTCCCCTTTTCCAGCACTTTTTGGCACTTAGAGCCAATCTGACAGTAGAAACTGTGCAGTTGCTACTTTTTCATTGGGGTTTCCAAAACTTAAAATCTTTTTTTTAAAGAGTTCCTTTAGAGTTGAAACCAAGATTTCAAATTATCCTTTTTCATTATTATAATCCACTGTATGCATTTTAAGTATCAAGGAATTTGACTGAAGGCCTTTTGAGAAAACACGTTGATTAGTGACCCTATTTCATTATGGCAGTCAAACCACTGATTTTCAACTTTAGTCTATGAAACCTCCAAACCTTAAACATTGTTGCAAAATTAGGCTTATCTCACCGTTTCCAGCACTTTTGCGCACCTTGGGCATATCTGTGATGACAAAATGAAGATTTTAACCAAAGTTGCAAAAATAGGCTTATCTCACCGTTTCCAGCGCTTTTGTGCATCTTGGGCACATCTGTGATGAAAAATTGAAGATTTTAACCAAAGTTGCAAAAATAGGCTTATCTCACCGTTTCCAGCGCTTTTGTGCATCTTGGGCACATCTGTGATGAAAAATTGAAGATTTTAACCAAAGTTGCAAAAATAGGCTTATCTCACCGTTTCCAGCGCTTTTGGGCATCTTGGGCACATCTGTGATGAAAAATTTAAGATTTTAACCAAAGTTGCAAAAATAGGCTTATCTCACCGTTTCCAGCGCTTTTGTGCATCTTCGACACATCTGTGATGAAAAATTGAAGATTTTAACCATTGTTGCAAAAATAGGCTTATCTCACCGTTTCCAGCGCTTTTGTGCATCTTGGGCACATCTGTGATGAAAAATTGAAGATTTTAACCAAAGTTGCAAAAATAGGCTTATCTCACCTTTTCCAGCGCTTTTGTGCATCTTGGACACATCTGTGATGAAAAATTGAAGATTTTAACCATTGTTGCAAAAATAGGCTTATCTCCCCGTTTCCAGCACTTTTTGGCACTTAGAGCCAATCTGACAGTAGAAACCGTGCAGTTGCTACTTTTTCATTGGGGTTTCCAAAACTTAAAATCTTTTTTTTAAAGAGTTCCTTTAGAGTTGAAATCAAGATTTCAAATTATCCTTTTTCATTATTATAATCCACTGTATGCATTTTAAGTATCAAGGAATTTGACTGAAGGCCTTTTGAGAAAACACGTTGATTAGTGACCCTATTTCATTATGGCAGTCAAACCACTGATTTTCAACTTTAGTCTATGAAACCTCCAAACCTTAAACATTGTTGCAAAATTAGGCTTATCTCACCGTTTCCAGCACTTTTGCGCACCTTGGGCATATCTGTGATGAAAAAATGAAGATTTTAACCAAAGTTGCAAAAATAGGCTTATCTCACCGTTTCCAGCGCTTTTGCGCATTTTGGGCACATCTGTGATGAAAAATTGAAGATTTTAACCAAAGTTGCAAAAATAGGCTTATCTCACCGTTTCCAGCGCTTTTGCGCATCTTGGGCACATCTGTGATGAAAAATTTAAGATTTTAACCAAAGTTGCAAAAATAGGCTTATCTCACCGTTTTCAGCGCTTTTGCGCATCTTGGGCACATCTGTGATGAAAAATTGAAGATTTTAACCAAAGTTGCAAAAATAGGCTTATCTCACCGTTTCCAGCGCTTTTGTGCATCTTGGGCACATCTGTGATGAAAAATTGAAGATTTTAACCAAAGTTGCAAAAATAGGCTTATCTCACCGTTTCCAGCGCTTTTGTGCATCTTGGACACATCTGTGATGAAAAATTGAAGATTTTAACCATTGTTGCAAAAATAGGCTTATCTCACCGTTTCCAGCGCTTTTGTGCATCTTGGGCACATCTGTGATGAAAAATTGAAGATTTTAACAAAAGTTGCAAAAATAGGCTTATCTCACCGTTTCCAGCGCTTTTAGGCATCTTGGGCACATCTGTGATGAAAAATTTAAGATTTTAACCAAAGTTGCAAAAATAGGCTTATCTCACCGTTTCCAGCGCTTTTGTGCATCTTGGACACATCTGTGATGAAAAATTGAAGATTTTAACCATTGTTGCAAAAATAGGCTTATCTCACCGTTTCCAGCGCTTTTGTGCATCTTGGGCACATCTGTGATGAAAAATTGAAGATTTTAACAAAAGTTGCAAAAATAGGCTTATCTCACCGTTTCCAGCGCTTTTAGGCATCTTGGGCACATCTGTGATGAAAAATTTAAGATTTTAACCAAAGTTGCAAAAATAGGCTTATCTCACCGTTTCCAGCGCTTTTGTGCATCTTGGACACATCTGTGAATAAAAATTGAAGATTTTAACCATTGTTGCAAAAATAGGCTTATCTCCCCTTTTCCAGCACTTTTTGGCACTTAGAGCCAATCTGACAGTAGAAACTGTGCAGTTGCTACTTTTTCATTGGGGTTTCCAAAACTTAAAATCTTTTTTTTAAAGAGTTCCTTTAGAGTTGAAACCAAGATTTCAAATTATCCTTTTTCATTATTATAATCCACTGTATGCATTTTAAGTATCAAGGAATTTGACTGAAGGCCTTTTGAGAAAACACGTTGATTAGTGACCCTATTTCATTATGGCAGTCAAACCACTGATTTTCAACTTTAGTCTATGAAACCTCCAAACCTTAAACATTGTTGCAAAATTAGGCTTATCTCACCGTTTCCAGCACTTTTGCGCACCTTGGGCATATCTGTGATGAAAAAATGAAGATTTTAACCAAAGTTGCAAAAATAGGCTTATCTCACCGTTTCCAGCGCTTTTGCGCATCTTGGGCACATCTGTGATGAAAAATTGAAGATTTTAACCATTGTTGCAAAAATAGGCTTATCTCACCGTTTCCAGCGCTTTTGTGCATCTTGGGCACATCTATGATGAAAAATTGAAGATTTTAACAAAAGTTGCAAAAATAGGCTTATCTCACCGTTTCCAGCGCTTTTAGGCATCTTGGGCACATCTGTGATGAAAAATTTAAGATTTTAACCAAAGTTGCAAAAATAGGCTTATCTCACCGTTTCCAGCGCTTTTGTGCATCTTGGACACATCTGTGATGAAAAATTGAAGATTTTAACCATTGTTGCAAAAATAGGCTTATCTCACCGTTTCCAGCGCTTTTGCGCATCTTGGGCACATCTGTGATGAAAAATTGAAGATTTTAACAAAAGTTGCAAAAATAGGCTTATCTCACCGTTTCCAGCGCTTTTAGGCATCTTGGGCACATCTGTGATGAAAAATTTAAGATTTTAACCAAAGTTGCAAAAATAGGCTTATCTCACCGTTTCCAGCGCTTTTGTGCATCTTGGACACATCTGTGATGAAAAATTGAAGATTTTAACCATTGTTGCAAAAATAGGCTTATCTCCCCTTTTCCAGCACTTTTTGGCACTTAGAGCCAATCTGACAGTAGAAACTGTGCAGTTGCTACTTTTTCATTGGGGTTTCCAAAACTTAAAATCTTTTTTTTAAAGAGTTCCTTTAGAGTTGAAACCAAGATTTCAAATTATCCTTTTTCATTATTATAATCCACTGTATGCATTTTAAGTATCAAGGAATTTGACTGAAGGCCTTTTGAGAAAACACGTTGATTAGTGACCCTATTTCATTATGGCAGTCAAACCACTGATTTTCAACTTTAGTCTATGAAACCTCCAAACCTTAAACATTGTTGCAAAATTAGGCTTATCTCACCGTTTCCAGCACTTTTGCGCACCTTGGGCATATCTGTGATGACAAAATGAAGATTTTAACCAAAGTTGCAAAAATAGGCTTATCTCACCGTTTCCAGCGCTTTTGTGCATCTTGGGCACATCTGTGATGAAAAATTGAAGATTTTAACCAAAGTTGCAAAAATAGGCTTATCTCACCGTTTCCAGCGCTTTTGTGCATCTTGGGCACATCTGTGATGAAAAATTGAAGATTTTAACCAAAGTTGCAAAAATAGGCTTATCTCACCGTTTCCAGCGCTTTTGGGCATCTTGGGCACATCTGTGATGAAAAATTTAAGATTTTAACCAAAGTTGCAAAAATAGGCTTATCTCACCGTTTCCAGCGCTTTTGTGCATCTTCGACACATCTGTGATGAAAAATTGAAGATTTTAACCATTGTTGCAAAAATAGGCTTATCTCACCGTTTCCAGCGCTTTTGTGCATCTTGGGCACATCTGTGATGAAAAATTGAAGATTTTAACCAAAGTTGCAAAAATAGGCTTATCTCACCTTTTCCAGCGCTTTTGTGCATCTTGGACACATCTGTGATGAAAAATTGAAGATTTTAACCATTGTTGCAAAAATAGGCTTATCTCCCCGTTTCCAGCACTTTTTGGCACTTAGAGCCAATCTGACAGTAGAAACCGTGCAGTTGCTACTTTTTCATTGGGGTTTCCAAAACTTAAAATCTTTTTTTTAAAGAGTTCCTTTAGAGTTGAAATCAAGATTTCAAATTATCCTTTTTCATTATTATAATCCACTGTATGCATTTTAAGTATCAAGGAATTTGACTGAAGGCCTTTTGAGAAAACACGTTGATTAGTGACCCTATTTCATTATGGCAGTCAAACCACTGATTTTCAACTTTAGTCTATGAAACCTCCAAACCTTAAACATTGTTGCAAAATTAGGCTTATCTCACCGTTTCCAGCACTTTTGCGCACCTTGGGCATATCTGTGATGAAAAAATGAAGATTTTAACCAAAGTTGCAAAAATAGGCTTATCTCACCGTTTCCAGCGCTTTTGCGCATTTTGGGCACATCTGTGATGAAAAATTGAAGATTTTAACCAAAGTTGCAAAAATAGGCTTATCTCACCGTTTCCAGCGCTTTTGCGCATCTTGGGCACATCTGTGATGAAAAATTTAAGATTTTAACCAAAGTTGCAAAAATAGGCTTATCTCACCGTTTTCAGCGCTTTTGCGCATCTTGGGCACATCTGTGATGAAAAATTGAAGATTTTAACCAAAGTTGCAAAAATAGGCTTATCTCACCGTTTCCAGCGCTTTTGTGCATCTTGGGCACATCTGTGATGAAAAATTGAAGATTTTAACCAAAGTTGCAAAAATAGGCTTATCTCACCGTTTCCAGCGCTTTTGTGCATCTTGGACACATCTGTGATGAAAAATTGAAGATTTTAACCATTGTTGCAAAAATAGGCTTATCTCACCGTTTCCAGCGCTTTTGTGCATCTTGGGCACATCTGTGATGAAAAATTGAAGATTTTAACAAAAGTTGCAAAAATAGGCTTATCTCACCGTTTCCAGCGCTTTTAGGCATCTTGGGCACATCTGTGATGAAAAATTTAAGATTTTAACCAAAGTTGCAAAAATAGGCTTATCTCACCGTTTCCAGCGCTTTTGTGCATCTTGGACACATCTGTGATGAAAAATTGAAGATTTTAACCATTGTTGCAAAAATAGGCTTATCTCACCGTTTCCAGCGCTTTTGCGCATCTTGGGCACATCTGTGATGAAAAATTGAAGATTTTAACAAAAGTTGCAAAAATAGGCTTATCTCACCGTTTCCAGCGCTTTTAGGCATCTTGGGCACATCTGTGATGAAAAATTTAAGATTTTAACCAAAGTTGCAAAAATAGGCTTATCTCACCGTTTCCAGCGCTTTTGTGCATCTTGGACACATCTGTGATGAAAAATTGAAGATTTTAACCATTGTTGCAAAAATAGGCTTATCTCCCCTTTTCCAGCACTTTTTGGCACTTAGAGCCAATCTGACAGTAGAAACTGTGCAGTTGCTACTTTTTCATTGGGGTTTCCAAAACTTAAAATCTTTTTTTTAAAGAGTTCCTTTAGAGTTGAAACCAAGATTTCAAATTATCCTTTTTCATTATTATAATCCACTGTATGCATTTTAAGTATCAAGGAATTTGACTGAAGGCCTTTTGAGAAAACACGTTGATTAGTGACCCTATTTCATTATGGCAGTCAAACCACTGATTTTCAACTTTAGTCTATGAAACCTCCAAACCTTAAACATTGTTGCAAAATTAGGCTTATCTCACCGTTTCCAGCACTTTTGCGCACCTTGGGCATATCTGTGATGACAAAATGAAGATTTTAACCAAAGTTGCAAAAATAGGCTTATCTCACCGTTTCCAGCGCTTTTGTGCATCTTGGGCACATCTGTGATGAAAAATTGAAGATTTTAACCAAAGTTGCAAAAATAGGCTTATCTCACCGTTTCCAGCGCTTTTGTGCATCTTGGGCACATCTGTGATGAAAAATTGAAGATTTTAACCAAAGTTGCAAAAATAGGCTTATCTCACCGTTTCCAGCGCTTTTGGGCATCTTGGGCACATCTGTGATGAAAAATTTAAGATTTTAACCAAAGTTGCAAAAATAGGCTTATCTCACCGTTTCCAGCGCTTTTGTGCATCTTCGACACATCTGTGATGAAAAATTGAAGATTTTAACCATTGTTGCAAAAATAGGCTTATCTCACCGTTTCCAGCGCTTTTGTGCATCTTGGGCACATCTGTGATGAAAAATTGAAGATTTTAACCAAAGTTGCAAAAATAGGCTTATCTCACCTTTTCCAGCGCTTTTGTGCATCTTGGACACATCTGTGATGAAAAATTGAAGATTTTAACCATTGTTGCAAAAATAGGCTTATCTCCCCGTTTCCAGCACTTTTTGGCACTTAGAGCCAATCTGACAGTAGAAACCGTGCAGTTGCTACTTTTTCATTGGGGTTTCCAAAACTTAAAATCTTTTTTTTAAAGAGTTCCTTTAGAGTTGAAATCAAGATTTCAAATTATCCTTTTTCATTATTATAATCCACTGTATGCATTTTAAGTATCAAGGAATTTGACTGAAGGCCTTTTGAGAAAACACGTTGATTAGTGACCCTATTTCATTATGGCAGTCAAACCACTGATTTTCAACTTTAGTCTATGAAACCTCCAAACCTTAAACATTGTTGCAAAATTAGGCTTATCTCACCGTTTCCAGCACTTTTGCGCACCTTGGGCATATCTGTGATGAAAAAATGAAGATTTTAACCAAAGTTGCAAAAATAGGCTTATCTCACCGTTTCCAGCGCTTTTGCGCATTTTGGGCACATCTGTGATGAAAAATTGAAGATTTTAACCAAAGTTGCAAAAATAGGCTTATCTCACCGTTTCCAGCGCTTTTGCGCATCTTGGGCACATCTGTGATGAAAAATTTAAGATTTTAACCAAAGTTGCAAAAATAGGCTTATCTCACCGTTTTCAGCGCTTTTGCGCATCTTGGGCACATCTGTGATGAAAAATTGAAGATTTTAACCAAAGTTGCAAAAATAGGCTTATCTCACCGTTTCCAGCGCTTTTGTGCATCTTGGGCACATCTGTGATGAAAAATTGAAGATTTTAACCAAAGTTGCAAAAATAGGCTTATCTCACCGTTTCCAGCGCTTTTGTGCATCTTGGACACATCTGTGATGAAAAATTGAAGATTTTAACCATTGTTGCAAAAATAGGCTTATCTCACCGTTTCCAGCGCTTTTGTGCATCTTGGGCACATCTGTGATGAAAAATTGAAGATTTTAACAAAAGTTGCAAAAATAGGCTTATCTCACCGTTTCCAGCGCTTTTAGGCATCTTGGGCACATCTGTGATGAAAAATTTAAGATTTTAACCAAAGTTGCAAAAATAGGCTTATCTCACCGTTTCCAGCGCTTTTGTGCATCTTGGACACATCTGTGATGAAAAATTGAAGATTTTAACCATTGTTGCAAAAATAGGCTTATCTCACCGTTTCCAGCGCTTTTGTGCATCTTGGGCACATCTGTGATGAAAAATTGAAGATTTTAACAAAAGTTGCAAAAATAGGCTTATCTCACCGTTTCCAGCGCTTTTAGGCATCTTGGGCACATCTGTGATGAAAAATTTAAGATTTTAACCAAAGTTGCAAAAATAGGCTTATCTCACCGTTTCCAGCGCTTTTGTGCATCTTGGACACATCTGTGAATAAAAATTGAAGATTTTAACCATTGTTGCAAAAATAGGCTTATCTCCCCTTTTCCAGCACTTTTTGGCACTTAGAGCCAATCTGACAGTAGAAACTGTGCAGTTGCTACTTTTTCATTGGGGTTTCCAAAACTTAAAATCTTTTTTTTAAAGAGTTCCTTTAGAGTTGAAACCAAGATTTCAAATTATCCTTTTTCATTATTATAATCCACTGTATGCATTTTAAGTATCAAGGAATTTGACTGAAGGCCTTTTGAGAAAACACGTTGATTAGTGACCCTATTTCATTATGGCAGTCAAACCACTGATTTTCAACTTTAGTCTATGAAACCTCCAAACCTTAAACATTGTTGCAAAATTAGGCTTATCTCACCGTTTCCAGCACTTTTGCGCACCTTGGGCATATCTGTGATGAAAAAATGAAGATTTTAACCAAAGTTGCAAAAATAGGCTTATCTCACCGTTTCCAGCGCTTTTGCGCATCTTGGGCACATCTGTGATGAAAAATTGAAGATTTTAACCAAAGTTGCAAAAATAGGCTTATCTCACCGTTTCCAGCGCTTTTGCGCATCTTGGGCACATCTGTGATGAAAAATTTAAGATTTTAACCAAAGTTGCAAAAATAGGCTTATCTCACCTTTTCCAGCGCTTTTGTGCATCTTGGACACATCTGTGATGAAAAATTGAAGATTTTAACCATTGTTGCAAAAATAGGCTTATCTCCCCGTTTCCAGCACTTTTTGGCACTTAGAGCCAATCTGACAGTAGAAACCGTGCAGTTGCTACTTTTTCATTGGGGTTTCCAAAACTTAAAATCTTTTTTTTAAAGAGTTCCTTTAGAGTTGAAACCAAGATTTCAAATTATCCTTTTTCATTATTATAATCCACTGTATGCATTTTAAGTATCAAGGAATTTGACTGAAGGCCTTTTGAGAAAACACGTTGATTAGTGACCCTATTTCATTATGGCAGTCAAACCACTGATTTTCAACTTTAGTCTATGAAACCTCCAAACCTTAAACATTGTTGCAAAATTAGGCTTATCTCACCGTTTCCAGCACTTTTGCGCACCTTGGGCATATCTGTGATGAAAAAATGAAGATTTTAACCAAAGTTGCAAAAATAGGCTTATCTCACCGTTTCCAGCGCTTTTGCGCATCTTGGGCACATCTGTGATGAAAAATTGAAGATTTTAACCAAAGTTGCAAAAATAGGCTTATCTCACCGTTTCCAGCGCTTTTGCGCATCTTGGGCACATCTGTGATGAAAAATTTAAGATTTTAACCAAAGTTGCAAAAATAGGCTTATCTCACCTTTTCCAGCGCTTTTGTGCATCTTGGACACATCTGTGATGAAAAATTGAAGATTTTAACCATTGTTGCAAAAATAGGCTTATCTCCCCGTTTCCAGCACTTTTTGGCACTTAGAGCCAATCTGACAGTAGAAACCGTGCAGTTGCTACTTTTTCATTGGGGTTTCCAAAACTTAAAATCTTTTTTTTAAAGAGTTCCTTTAGAGTTGAAACCAAGATTTCAAATTATCCTTTTTCATTATTATAATCCACTGTATGCATTTTAAGTATCAAGGAATTTGACTGAAGGCCTTTTGAGAAAACACGTTGATTAGTGACCCTATTTCATTATGGCAGTCAAACCACTGATTTTCAACTTTAGTCTATGAAACCTCCAAACCTTAAACATTGTTGCAAAATTAGGCTTATCTCACCGTTTCCAGCACTTTTGCGCACCTTGGGCATATCTGTGATGAAAAAATGAAGATTTTAACCAAAGTTGCAAAAATAGGCTTATCTCACCGTTTCCAGCGCTTTTGCGCATCTTGGGCACATCTGTGATGAAAAATTTAAGATTTTAACCAAAGTTGCAAAAATAGGCTTATCTCACCGTTTTCAGCGCTTTTGCGTATCTTGGGCACATCTGTGATGAAAAATTGAAGATTTTAACCAAAGTTGCAAAAATAGGCTTATCTCACCGTTTCCAGCGCTTTTGTGCATCTTGGGCACATCTGTGATGAAAAATTGAAGATTTTAACCAAAGTTGCAAAAATAGGCTTATCTCACCGTTTCCAGCGCTTTTGTGCATCTTGGACACATCTGTGATGAAAAATTGAAGATTTTAACCATTGTTGCAAAAATAGGCTTATCTCACCGTTTCCAGCGCTTTTGTGCATCTTGGGCACATCTATGATGAAAAATTGAAGATTTTAACAAAAGTTGCAAAAATAGGCTTATCTCACCGTTTCCAGCGCTTTTAGGCATCTTGGGCACATCTGTGATGAAAAATTTAAGATTTTAACCAAAGTTGCAAAAATAGGCTTATCTCACCGTTTCCAGCGCTTTTGTGCATCTTGGACACATCTGTGATGAAAAATTGAAGATTTTAACCATTGTTGCAAAAATAGGCTTATCTCACCGTTTCCAGCGCTTTTGCGCATCTTGGGCACATCTGTGATGAAAAATTGAAGATTTTAACAAAAGTTGCAAAAATAGGCTTATCTCACCGTTTCCAGCGCTTTTAGGCATCTTGGGCACATCTGTGATGAAAAATTTAAGATTTTAACCAAAGATGCAAAAATAGGCTTATCTCACCGTTTCCAGCGCTTTTGTGCATCTTGGACACATCTGTGATGAAAAATTGAAGATTTTAACCATTGTTGCAAAAATAGGCTTATCTCCCCGTTTCCAGCACTTTTTGGCACTTAGAGCCAATCTGACAGTAGAAACCGTGCAGTTGCTACTTTTTCATTGGGGTTTCCAAAACTTAAAATCTTTTTTTTAAAGAGTTCCTTTAGAGTTGAAATCAAGATTTCAAATTATCCTTTTTCATTATTATAATCCACTGTATGCATTTTAAGTATCAAGGAATTTGACTGAAGGCCTTTTGAGAAAACACGTTGATTAGTGACCCTATTTCATTATGGCAGTCAAACCACTGATTTTCAACTTTAGTCTATGAAGCCTCCAAACCTTAAACATTGTTGCAAAATTAGGCTTATCTCACCGTTTCCAGCACTTTTGCGCACCTTGGGCATATCTGTGATGAAAAAATGAAGATTTTAACCAAAGTTGCAAAAATAGGCTTATCTCACCGTTTCCAGCGCTTTTGCGCATTTTGGGCACATCTGTGATGAAAAATTGAAGATTTTAACCAAAGTTGCAAAAATAGGCTTATCTCACCGTTTCCAGCGCTTTTGCGCATCTTGGGCACATCTGTGATGAAAAATTTAAGATTTTAACCAAAGTTGCAAAAATAGGCTTATCTCACCGTTTTCAGCGCTTTTGCGCATCTTGGGCACATCTGTGATGAAAAATTGAAGATTTTAACCAAAGTTGCAAAAATAGGCTTATCTCACCGTTTCCAGCGCTTTTGTGCATCTTGGGCACATCTGTGATGAAAAATTGAAGATTTTAACCAAAGTTGCAAAAATAGGCTTATCTCACCGTTTCCAGCGCTTTTGTGCATCTTGGACACATCTGTGATGAAAAATTGAAGATTTTAACCATTGTTGCAAAAATAGGCTTATCTCACCGTTTCCAGCGCTTTTGTGCATCTTGGGCACATCTGTGATGAAAAATTGAAGATTTTAACAAAAGTTGCAAAAATAGGCTTATCTCACCGTTTCCAGCGCTTTTAGGCATCTTGGGCACATCTGTGATGAAAAATTTAAGATTTTAACCAAAGTTGCAAAAATAGGCTTATCTCACCGTTTCCAGCGCTTTTGTGCATCTTGGACACATCTGTGATGAAAAATTGAAGATTTTAACCATTGTTGCAAAAATAGGCTTATCTCACCGTTTCCAGCGCTTTTGTGCATCTTGGGCACATCTGTGATGAAAAATTGAAGATTTTAACAAAAGTTGCAAAAATAGGCTTATCTCACCGTTTCCAGCGCTTTTAGGCATCTTGGGCACATCTGTGATGAAAAATTTAAGATTTTAACCAAAGTTGCAAAAATAGGCTTATCTCACCGTTTCCAGCGCTTTTGTGCATCTTGGACACATCTGTGAATAAAAATTGAAGATTTTAACCATTGTTGCAAAAATAGGCTTATCTCCCCTTTTCCAGCACTTTTTGGCACTTAGAGCCAATCTGACAGTAGAAACTGTGCAGTTGCTACTTTTTCATTGGGGTTTCCAAAACTTAAAATCTTTTTTTTAAAGAGTTCCTTTAGAGTTGAAACCAAGATTTCAAATTATCCTTTTTCATTATTATAATCCACTGTATGCATTTTAAGTATCAAGGAATTTGACTGAAGGCCTTTTGAGAAAACACGTTGATTAGTGACCCTATTTCATTATGGCAGTCAAACCACTGATTTTCAACTTTAGTCTATGAAACCTCCAAACCTTAAACATTGTTGCAAAATTAGGCTTATCTCACCGTTTCCAGCACTTTTGCGCACCTTGGGCATATCTGTGATGAAAAAATGAAGATTTTAACCAAAGTTGCAAAAATAGGCTTATCTCACCGTTTCCAGCGCTTTTGCGCATCTTGGGCACATCTGTGATGAAAAATTGAAGATTTTAACCAAAGTTGCAAAAATAGGCTTATCTCACCGTTTCCAGCGCTTTTGCGCATCTTGGGCACATCTGTGATGAAAAATTTAAGATTTTAACCAAAGTTGCAAAAATAGGCTTATCTCACCTTTTCCAGCGCTTTTGTGCATCTTGGACACATCTGTGATGAAAAATTGAAGATTTTAACCATTGTTGCAAAAATAGGCTTATCTCCCCGTTTCCAGCACTTTTTGGCACTTAGAGCCAATCTGACAGTAGAAACCGTGCAGTTGCTACTTTTTCATTGGGGTTTCCAAAACTTAAAATCTTTTTTTTAAAGAGTTCCTTTAGAGTTGAAACCAAGATTTCAAATTATCCTTTTTCATTATTATAATCCACTGTATGCATTTTAAGTATCAAGGAATTTGACTGAAGGCCTTTTGAGAAAACACGTTGATTAGTGACCCTATTTCATTATGGCAGTCAAACCCATGATTTTCAACTTTAGTCTATGAAACCTCCAAACCTTAAACATTGTTGCAAAATTAGGCTTATCTCACCGTTTCCAGCACTTTTGCGCACCTTGGGCATATCTGTGATGAAAAAATGAAGATTTTAACCAAAGTTGCAAAAATAGGCTTATCTCACCGTTTCCAGCGCTTTTGGGCATCTTGGGCACATCTGTGATGAAAAATTTAAGATTTTAACAAAAGTTGCAAAAATAGGCTTATCTCACCGTTTCATGCGCTTTTGGGCATCGTGGGCACATCTGTGATGAAAAATTTAAGATTTTAACCAAAGTTGCAAAAATAGGCTTATCTCACCGTTTCCAGCGCTTTTGCGCATCTTGGGCACATCTGTGATGAAAAATTGAAGATTTTAACCAAAGTTGCAAAAATAGGCTTATCTCCCCGTTTCCAGCACTTTTTGGCACTTAGAGCCAATCTGACAGTAGAAACCGTGCAGTTGCTACTTTTTCATTGGGGTTTCCAAAACTTAAAATCTTTTTTTTAAAGAGTTCCTTTAGAGTTGAAACCAAGATTTCAAATTATCCTTTTTCATTATTATAATCCACTGTATGCATTTTAAGTATCAAGGAATTTGACTGAAGGCCTTTTGAGAAAACACGTTGATTAGTGACCCTATTTCATTATGGCAGTCAAACCACTGATTTTCAACTTTAGTCTATGAAACCTCCAAACCTTAAACATTGTTGCAAAATTAGGCTTATCTCACCGTTTCCAGCACTTTTGCGCACCTTGGGCACATCTGTGATGAAAAATTTAAGATTTTAACCAAAGTTGCAAAAATAGGCTTATCTCACCGTTTCCAGCGCTTTTGTGCATCTTGGGCACATCTGTGATGAAAAATTGAAGATTTTAACCAAAGTTGCAAAAATAGGCTTATCTCACCGTTTCCAGCGCTTTTGTGCATCTTGGGCACATCTGTGATGAAAAATTGAAGATTTTAACCAAAGTTGCAAAAATAGGCTTATCTCACCGTTTCCAGCGCTTTTGGGCATCTTGGGCACATCTGTGATGAAAAATTTAAGATTTTAACCAAAGTTGCAAAAATAGGCTTATCTCACCGTTTCCAGCGCTTTTGTGCATCTTCGACACATCTGTGATGAAAAATTGAAGATTTTAACCATTGTTGCAAAAATAGGCTTATCTCACCGTTTCCAGCGCTTTTGTGCATCTTGGGCACATCTGTGATGAAAAATTGAAGATTTTAACCAAAGTTGCAAAAATAGGCTTATCTCACCTTTTCCAGCGCTTTTGTGCATCTTGGACACATCTGTGATGAAAAATTGAAGATTTTAACCATTGTTGCAAAAATAGGCTTATCTCCCCGTTTCCAGCACTTTTTGGCACTTAGAGCCAATCTGACAGTAGAAACCGTGCAGTTGCTACTTTTTCATTGGGGTTTCCAAAACTTAAAATCTTTTTTTTAAAGAGTTCCTTTAGAGTTGAAATCAAGATTTCAAATTATCCTTTTTCATTATTATAATCCACTGTATGCATTTTAAGTATCAAGGAATTTGACTGAAGGCCTTTTGAGAAAACACGTTGATTAGTGACCCTATTTCATTATGGCAGTCAAACCACTGATTTTCAACTTTAGTCTATGAAACCTCCAAACCTTAAACATTGTTGCAAAATTAGGCTTATCTCACCGTTTCCAGCACTTTTGCGCACCTTGGGCATATCTGTGATGAAAAAATGAAGATTTTAACCAAAGTTGCAAAAATAGGCTTATCTCACCGTTTCCAGCGCTTTTGCGCATTTTGGGCACATCTGTGATGAAAAATTGAAGATTTTAACCAAAGTTGCAAAAATAGGCTTATCTCACCGTTTCCAGCGCTTTTAGGCATCTTGGGCACATCTGTGATGAAAAATTTAAGATTTTAACCAAAGTTGCAAAAATAGGCTTATCTCACCGTTTCCAGCGCTTTTGTGCATCTTGGACACATCTGTGATGAAAAATTGAAGATTTTAACCATTGTTGCAAAAATAGGCTTATCTCCCCTTTTCCAGCACTTTTTGGCACTTAGAGCCAATCTGACAGTAGAAACTGTGCAGTTGCTACTTTTTCATTGGGGTTTCCAAAACTTAAAATCTTTTTTTTAAAGAGTTCCTTTAGAGTTGAAACCAAGATTTCAAATTATCCTTTTTCATTATTATAATCCACTGTATGCATTTTAAGTATCAAGGAATTTGACTGAAGGCCTTTTGAGAAAACACGTTGATTAGTGACCCTATTTCATTATGGCAGTCAAACCACTGATTTTCAACTTTAGTCTATGAAACCTCCAAACCTTAAACATTGTTGCAAAATTAGGCTTATCTCACCGTTTCCAGCACTTTTGCGCACCTTGGGCATATCTGTGATGAAAAAATGAAGATTTTAACCAAAGTTGCAAAAATAGGCTTATCTCACCGTTTCCAGCGCTTTTGCGCATCTTGGGCACATCTGTGATGAAAAATTGAAGATTTTAACCAAAGTTGCAAAAATAGGCTTATCTCACCGTTTCCAGCGCTTTTGCGCATCTTGGGCACATCTGTGATGAAAAATTGAAGATTTTAACCAAAGTTGCAAAAAGAGGCTTATCTCACCGTTTCCAGCGCTTTTGTGCATCTTGGGCACATCTGTGATGAAAAATTTAAGATTTTAACCAAAGTTGCAAAAATAGGCTTATCTCACCATTTCCAGCGCTTTTGGGCATCTTGGGCACATCTGTGATGAAAAATTGAAGATTTTAACCAAAGTTGCAAAAATAGGCTTATCTCACCGTTTCCAGCGCTTTTGTGCATCTTGGGCACATCTGTGATGAAAAATTGAAGATTTTAACCATTGTTGCAAAAATAGGCTTATCTCCCCGTTTCCAGCACTTTTTGGCACTTAGAGCCAATCTGACAGTAGAAACCGTGCAGTTGCTACTTTTTCATTGGGGTTTCCAAAACTTAAAATCTTTTTTTTAAAGAGTTCCTTTAGAGTTGAAACCAAGATTTCAAATTATCCTTTTTCATTATTATAATCCACTGTATGCATTTTAAGTATCAAGGAATTTGACTGAAGGCCTTTTGAGAAAACACGTTGATTAGTGACCCTATTTCATTATGGCAGTCAAACCACTGATTTTCAACTTTAGTCTATGAAACCTCCAAACCTTAAACATTGTTGCAAAATTAGGCTTATCTCACCGTTTCCAGCACTTTTGCGCACCTTGGGCATATCTGTGATGAAAAATTTAAGATTTTAACAAAAGTTGCAAAAATAGGCTTATCTCACCGTTTCCAGCGCTTTTGGGCATCTTGGGCACATCTGTGATGAAAAATTTAAGATTTTAACAAAAGTTGCAAAAATAGGCTTATCTCACCGTTTCCAGCGCTTTTGTGCATCTTGGGCACATCTGTGATGAAAAATTGAAGATTTTAACCAAAGTTGCAAAAATAGGCTTATCTCACCGTTTCCAGCGCTTTTGTGCATCTTGGACACATCTGTGATGAAAAATTGAAGATTTTAACCATTGTTGCAAAAATAGGCTTATCTCCCCGTTTCCAGCACTTTTTGGCACTTAGAGCCAATCTGACAGTAGAAACCGTGCAGTTGCTACTTTTTCATTGGGGTTTCCAAAACTTAAAATCTTTTTTTTAAAGAGTTCCTTTAGAGTTGAAACCAAGATTTCAAATTATCCTTTTTCATTATTATAATCCACTGTATGCATTTTAAGTATCAAGGAATTTGACTGAAGGCCTTTTGAGAAAACACGTTGATTAGTGACCCTATGTCATTATGGCAGTCAAACCACTGATTTTCAACTTTAGTCTATGAAACCTCCAAACCTTAAACATTGTTGCAAAATTAGGCTTATCTCACCGTTTCCAGCGCTTTTGTGCATCTTGGGCACATCTGTGATGAAAAATTGAAGATTTTAACCAAAGTTGCAAAAATAGGCTTATCTCACCGTTTCCAGCGCTTTTGTGCATCTTGGACACATCTGTGATGAAAAATTGAAGATTTTAACCATTGTTGCAAAAATAGGCTTATCTCACCGTTTCCAGCGCTTTTGTGCATCTTGGGCACATCTGTGATGAAAAATTGAAGATTTTAACCAAAGTTGCAAAAATAGGCTTATCTCACCGTTTCCAGCGCTTTTGTGCATCTTGGACACATCTGTGATGAAAAATTGAAGATTTTAACCATTGTTGCAAAAATAGGCTTATCTCCCCGTTTCCAGCACTTTTTGGCACTTCGAGCCAATCTGACAGTAGAAACCGTGCAGTTGCTACTTTTTCATTGGGGTTTCCAAAACTTAAAATCTTTTTTTTAAAGAGTTCCTTTAGAGTTGAAACCAAGATTTCAAATTATCCTTTTTCATTATTATAATCCACTGTATGCATTTTAAGTATCAAGGAATTTGACTGAAGGCCTTTTGAGAAAACACGTTGATTAGTGACACTATTTCATTATGGCAGTCAAACCACTGATTTTCAACTTTAGTCTATGAAACCTCCAGACCTTAAACATTGTTGCAAAATTAGGCTTATCTCACCGTTTCCAGCACTTTTGCGCACCTTGGGCACATCTGTGATGAAAAATTTAAGATTTTAACCAAAGTTGCAAAAATAGGCTTATCTCACCGTTTCCAGCGCTTTTGCGCATCTTGGGCACATCTGTGATGAAAAATTGAAGATTTTAACCAAAGTTGCAAAAATAGGCTTATCTCACCGTTTCCAGCGCTTTTGTGCATCTTGGGCACATCTGTGATGAAAAATTGAAGATTTTAACCAAAGTTGCAAAAATAGGCTTATCTCACCGTTTCCAGCGCTTTTGCGCATCTTGGGCACATCTGTGATGAAAAATTTAAGATTTTAACCAAAGTTGCAAAAATAGGCTTATCTCACCGTTTCCAGCGCTTTTGTGCATCTTGGACACATCTGTGATGAAAAATTGAAGATTTTAACCATTGTTGCAAAAATAGGCTTATCTCACCGTTTCCAGCGCTTTTGTGCATCTTGGGCACATCTGTGATGAAAAATTGAAGATTTTAACCAAAGTTGCAAAAATAGGCTTATCTCACCGTTTCCAGCGCTTTTGGGCATCTTGGGCACATCTGTGATGAAAAATTGAAGATTTTAACCAAAGTTGCAAAAATAGGCTTATCTCACCGTTTCCAGCGCTTTTGTGCATCTTGGGCACATCTGTGATGAAAAATTGAAGATTTTAACCATTGTTGCAAAAATAGGCTTATCTCACCGTTTCCAGCGCTTTTGTGCATCTTGGGCACATCTGTGATGAAAAATTGAAGATTTTAACCAAAGTTGCAAAAATAGGCTTATCTCACCGTTTCCAGCGCTTTTGTGCATCTTGGACACATCTGTGATGAAAAATTGAAGATTTTAACCATTGTTGCAAAAATAGGCTTATCTCCCCGTTTCCAGCACTTTTTGGCACTTAGAGCCAATCTGACAGTAGAAACCGTGCAGTTGCTACTTTTTCATTGGGGTTTCCAAAACTTAAAATCTTTTTTTTAAAGAGTTCCTTTAGAGTTGAAACCAAGATTTCAAATTATCCTTTTTCATTATTATAATCCACTGTATGCATTTTAAGTATCAAGGAATTTGACTGAAGGCCTTTTGAGAAAACACGTTGATTAGTGACCCTATTTCATTATGGCAGTCAAACCACTGATTTTCAACTTTAGTCTATGAAACCTCCAAACCTTAAACATTGTTGCAAAATTAGGCTTATCTCACCGTTTCCAGCACTTTTGCGCACCTTGGGCATATCTGTGATGAAAAATTTAAGATTTTAACAAAAGTTGCAAAAATAGGCTTATCTCACCGTTTCCAGCGCTTTTGGGCATCTTGGGCACATCTGTGATGAAAAATTTAAGATTTTAACCAAAGTTGCAAAAATAGGCTTATCTCACCATTTCCAGCGCTTTTGGGCATCTTGGGCACATCTGTGATGAAAAATTGAAGATTTTAACCAAAGTTGCAAAAATAGGCTTATCTCACCGTTTCCAGCGCTTTTGTGCATCTTGGGCACATCTGTGATGAAAAATTGAAGATTTTAACCATTGTTGCAAAAATAGGCTTATCTCCCCGTTTCCAGCACTTTTTGGCACTTAGAGCCAATCTGACAGTAGAAACCGTGCAGTTGCTACTTTTTCATTGGGGTTTCCAAAACTTAAAATCTTTTTTTTAAAGAGTTCCTTTAGAGTTGAAACCAAGATTTCAAATTATCCTTTTTCATTATTATAATCCACTGTATGCATTTTAAGTATCAAGGAATTTGACTGAAGGCCTTTTGAGAAAACACGTTGATTAGTGACCCTATTTCATTATGGCAGTCAAACCACTGATTTTCAACTTTAGTCTATGAAACCTCGAAACCTTAAACATTGTTGCAAAATTAGGCTTATCTCACCGTTTCCAGCACTTTTGCGCACCTTGGGCACATCTGTGATGAAAAATTGAAGATTTTAACCAAAGTTGCAAAAATAGGCTTATCTCACCGTTTCCAGCGCTTTTGTGCATCTTGGGCACATCTGTGATGAAAAATTGAAGATTTTAACCAAAGTTGCAAAAATAGGCTTATCTCACCGTTTCCAGCGCTTTTGTGTATCTTGGACACATCTGTGATGAAAAATTGAAGATTTTAACCATTGTTGCAAAAATAGGCTTATCTCACCGTTTCCAGCGCTTTTGTGCATCTTGGGCACATCTGTGATGAAAAATTGAAGATTTTAACCAAAGTTGCAAAAATAGGCTTATCTCACCGTTTCCAGCGCTTTTGTGCATCTTGGACACATCTGTGATGAAAAATTGAAGATTTTAACCATTGTTGCAAAAATAGGCTTATCTCACCGTTTCCAGCGCTTTTGTGCATCTTGGGCACATCTGTGATGAAAAATTGAAGATTTTAACCAAAGTCTCAAAAATAGGCTTATCTCACCGTTTCCAGCGCTTTTGTGCATCTTGGACACATCTGTGATGAAAAATTGAAGATTTTAACCATTGTTGCAAAAATAGGCTTATCTCCCCGTTTCCAGCACTTTTTGGCACTTCGAGCCAATCTGACAGTAGAAACCGTGCAGTTGCTACTTTTTCATTGGGGTTTCCAAAACTTAAAATCTTTTTTTTAAAGAGTTCCTTTAGAGTTGAAACCAAGATTTCAAATTATCCTTTTTCATTATTATAATCCACTGTATGCATTTTAAGTATCAAGGAATTTGACTGAAGGCCTTTTGAGAAAACACGTTGATTAGTGACCCTATTTCATTATGGCAGTCAAACCACTGATTTTCAACTTTAGTCTATGAAACCTCCAAACCTTAAACATTGTTGCAAAATTAGGCTTATCTCACCGTTTCCAGCACTTTTGCGCACCTTGGGCATATCTGTGATGAAAAATTTAAGATTTTAACAAAAGTTGCAAAAATAGGCTTATCTCACCGTTTCCAGCGCTTTTGGGCATCTTGGGCACATCTGTGATGAAAAATTTAAGATTTTAACAAAAGTTGCAAAAATAGGCTTATCTCACCGTTTCCAGCGCTTTTGTGCATCTTGGGCACATCTGTGATGAAAAATTGAAGATTTTAACCAAAGTTGCAAAAATAGGCTTATCTCACCGTTTCCAGCGCTTTTGTGCATCTTGGACACATCTGTGATGAAAAATTGAAGATTTTAACCATTGTTGCAAAAATAGGCTTATCTCCCCGTTTCCAGCACTTTTTGGCACTTAGAGCCAATCTGACAGTAGAAACCGTGCAGTTGCTACTTTTTCATTGGGGTTTCCAAAACTTAAAATCTTTTTTTTAAAGAGTTCCTTTAGAGTTGAAACCAAGATTTCAAATTATCCTTTTTCATTATTATAATCCACTGTATGCATTTTAAGTATCAAGGAATTTGACTGAAGGCCTTTTGAGAAAACACGTTGATTAGTGACCCTATGTCATTATGGCAGTCAAACCACTGATTTTCAACTTTAGTCTATGAAACCTCCAAACCTTAAACATTGTTGCAAAATTAGGCTTATCTCACCGTTTCCAGCACTTTTGCGCACCTTGGGCACATCTGTGATGAAAAATTGAAGATTTTAACCAAAGTTGCAAAAATAGGCTTATCTCACCGTTTCCAGCGCTTTTGTGCATCTTGGGCACATCTGTGATGAAAAATTGAAGATTTTAACCAAAGTTGCAAAAATAGGCTTATCTCACCGTTTCCAGCGCTTTTGTGTATCTTGGACACATCTGTGATGAAAAATTGAAGATTTTAACCATTGTTGCAAAAATAGGCTTATCTCACCGTTTCCAGCGCTTTTGTGCATCTTGGGCACATCTGTGATGAAAAATTGAAGATTTTAACCAAAGTTGCAAAAATAGGCTTATCTCAACGTTTCCAGCGCTTTTGGGCATCTTGGGCACATCTGTGATGAAAAATTTAAGATTTTAACCAAAGTTGCAAAAATAGGCTTATCTCACCGTTTCCAGCGCTTTTGTGCATCTTGGACACATCTGTGATGAAAAATTGAAGATTTTAACCATTGTTGCAAAAATAGGCTTATCTCACCGTTTCCAGCGCTTTTGTGCATCTTGGACACATCTGTGATGAAAAATTGAAGATTTTAACCATTGTTGCAAAAATAGGCTTATCTCCCCGTTTCCAGCACTTTTTGGCACTTCGAGCCAATCTGACAGTAGAAACCGTGCAGTTGCTACTTTTTCATTGGGGTTTCCAAAACTTAAAATCTTTTTTTTAAAGAGTTCCTTTAGAGTTGAAACCAAGATTTCAAATTATCCTTTTTCATTATTATAATCCACTGTATGCATTTTAAGTATCAAGGAATTTGACTGAAGGCCTTTTGAGAAAACACGTTGATTAGTGACCCTATTTCATTATGGCAGTCAAACCACTGATTTTCAACTTTAGTCTATGAAACCTCCAAACCTTAAACATTGTTGCAAAATTAGGCTTATCTCACCGTTTCCAGCACTTTTGCGCACCTTGGGCACATCTGTGATGAAAAATTTAAGATTTTAACCAAAGTTGCAAAAATAGGCTTATCTCACCGTTTCCAGCGCTTTTGCGCATCTTGGGCACATCTGTGATGAAAAATTGAAGATTTTAACCAAAGTTGCAAAAATAGGCTTATCTCACCGTTTCCAGCGCTTTTGCGCATCTTGGGCACATCTGTGATGAAAAATTGAAGATTTTAACCAAAGTTGCAAAAATAGGCTTATCTCACCGTTTCCAGCGCTTTTGCGCATCTTGGGCACATCTGTGATGAAAAATTTAAGATTTTAACCAAAGTTGCAAAAATAGGCTTATCTCACCGTTTCCAGCGCTTTTGTGCATCTTGGACACATCTGTGATGAAAAATTGAAGATTTTAACCATTGTTGCAAAAATAGGCTTATCTCACCGTTTCCAGTGCTTTTGTGCATCTTGGGCACATCTGTGATGAAAAATTGAAGATTTTAACCAAAGTTGCAAAAATAGGCTTATCTCACCGTTTCCAGCGCTTTTGGGCATCTTGGGCACATCTGTGATGAAAAATTGAAGATTTTAACCAAAGTTGCAAAAATAGGCTTATCTCACCGTTTCCAGCGCTTTTGTGCATCTTGGGCACATCTGTGATGAAAAATTGAAGATTTTAACCATTGTTGCAAAAATAGGCTTATCTCACCGTTTCCAGCGCTTTTGTGCATCTTGGGCACATCTGTGATGAAAAATTGAAGATTTTAACCAAAGTTGCAAAAATAGGCTTATCTCACCGTTTCCAGCGCTTTTGTGCATCTTGGACACATCTGTGATGAAAAATTGAAGATTTTAACCATTGTTGCAAAAATAGGCTTATCTCCCCGTTTCCAGCACTTTTTGGCACTTCGAGCCAATCTGACAGTAGAAACCGTGCAGTTGCTACTTTTTCATTGGGGTTTCCAAAACTTAAAATCTTTTTTTTAAAGAGTTCCTTTAGAGTTGAAACCAAGATTTCAAATTATCCTTTTTCATTATTATAATCCACTGTATGCATTTTAAGTATCAAGGAATTTGACTGAAGGCCTTTTGAGAAAACACGTTGATTAGTGACCCTATTTCATTATGGCAGTCAAACCACTGATTTTCAACTTTAGTCTATGAAACCTCCAAACCTTAAACATTGTTGCAAAATTAGGCTTATCTCACCGTTTCCAGCACTTTTGCGCACCTTGGGCACATCTGTGATGAAAAATTTAAGATTTTAACCAAAGTTGCAAAAATAGGCTTATCTCACCGTTTCCAGCGCTTTTGCGCATCTTGGGCACATCTGTGATGAAAAATTGAAGATTTTAACCAAAGTTGCAAAAATAGGCTTATCTCACCGTTTCCAGCGCTTTTGTGCATCTTGGGCACATCTGTGATGAAAAATTGAAGATTTTAACCAAAGTTGCAAAAATAGGCTTATCTCACCGTTTCCAGCGCTTTTGCGCATCTTGGGCACATCTGTGATGAAAAATTTAAGATTTTAACCAAAGTTGCAAAAATAGGCTTATCTCACCGTTTCCAGCGCTTTTGTGCATCTTGGACACATCTGTGATGAAAAATTGAAGATTTTAACCATTGTTGCAAAAATAGGCTTATCTCACCGTTTCCAGCGCTTTTGGGCATCTTGGGCACATCTGTGATGAAAAATTGAAGATTTTAACCAAAGTTGCAAAAATAGGCTTATCTCACCGTTTCCAGCGCTTTTGTGCATCTTGGGCACATCTGTGATGAAAAATTGAAGATTTTAATCATTGTTGCAAAAATAGGCTTATCTCACCGTTTCCAGCGCTTTTGTGCATCTTGGGCACATCTGTGATGAAAAATTGAAGATTTTAACCAAAGTTGCAAAAATAGGCTTATCTCACCGTTTCCAGCGCTTTTGTGCATCTTGGACACATCTGTGATGAAAAATTGAAGATTTTAACCATTGTTGCAAAAATAGGCTTATCTCCCCGTTTCCAGCACTTTTTTGCACTTCGAGCCAATCTGACAGTAGAAACCGTGCAGTTGCTACTTTTTCATTGGGGTTTCCAAAACTTAAAATCTTTTTTTTAAAGAGTTCCTTTAGAGTTGAAACCAAGATTTCAAATTATCCTTTTTCATTATTATAATCCACTGTATGCATTTTAAGTATCAAGGAATTTGACTGAAGGCCTTTTGAGAAAACACGTTGATTAGTGACCCTATTTCATTATGGCAGTCAAACCACTGATTTTCAACTTTAGTCTATGAAACCTCCAAACCTTAAACATTGTTGCAAAATTAGGCTTATCTCACCGTTTCCAGCACTTTTGCGCACCTTGGGCATATCTGTGATGAAAAAATGAAGATTTTAACCAAAGTTGCAAAAATAGGCTTACCTCACCGTTTCCAGCGCTTTTGGGCATCTTGGGCACATCTGTGATGAAAAATTTAAGATTTTAACAAAAGTTGCAAAAATAGGCTTATCTCACCGTTTCCACCGCTTTTGCGCATCTTGGGCACATCTGTGATGAAAAATTTAAGATTTTAACCAAAGTTGCAAAAATAGGCTTATCTCACCGTTTCCAGAGCTTTTGCGCATCTTGGGCACATCTGTGATGAAAAATTGAAGATTTTAACCAAAGTTGCAAAAATAGGCTTATCTCACCGTTTCCAGCGCTTTTGTGCATCTTGGGCACATCTGTGATGAAAAATTGAAGATTTTAACCAAAGTTGCAAAAATAGGCTTATCTCACCGTTTCCTGCGCTTTTGTGCATCTTGGACACATCTGTGATGAAAAATTGAAGATTTTAACCATTGTTGCAAAAATAGGCTTATCTCACCGTTTCCAGCGCTTTTGTGCATCTTGGGCACATCTGTGATGAAAAATTGAAGATTTTAACCAAAGTTGCAAAAATAGGCTTATCTCACCGTTTCCAGCGCTTTTGCGCATCTTGGGCACATCTCTGATGAAAAATTTAAGATTTTAACCAAAGTTGCAAAAATAGGCTTATCTCACCGTTTCCAGCGCTTTTGGGCATCTTGGGCACATCTGTGATGAAAAATTTAAGATTTTAACCAAAGTTGCAAAAATATGCTTATCTCACCGTTTCCAGCGCTTTTGCGCATCTTGGGCACATCTGTGATGAAAAATTGAAGATTTTAACCAAAGTTGCAAAAATAGGCTTATCTCACCTTTTCCAGCGCTTTTGTGCATCTTGGACACATCTGTGATGAAAAATTGAAGATTTTAACCATTGTTGCAAAAATAGGCTTATCTCCCCGTTTCCAGCACTTTTTGGCACTTAGAGCCAATCTGACAGTAGAAACCGTGCAGTTGCTACTTTTTCATTGGGGTTTCCAAAACTTAAAATCTTTTTTTTAAAGAGTTCCTTTAGAGTTGAAACCAAGATTTCAAATTATCCTTTTTCATTATTATAATCCACTGTATGCATTTTAAGTATCAAGGAATTTGACTGAAGGCCTTTTGAGAAAACACGTTGATTAGTGACCCTATTTCATTATGGCAGTCAAACCACTGATTTTCAACTTTAGTCTATGAAACCTCCAAACCTTAAACATTGTTGCAAAATTAGGCTTATCTCACCGTTTCCAGCACTTTTGCGCACCTTGGGCATATCTGTGATGAAAAAATGAAGATTTTAACCAAAGTTGCAAAAATAGGCTTATCTCACCGTTTCCAGCGCTTTTGTGCATCTTGGGCACATCTGTGATGAAAAATTGAAGATTTTAACCAAAGTTGCAAAAATAGGCTTATCTCACCGTTTCCAGCGCTTTTGTGCATCTTGGGCACATCTGTGATGAAAAATTGAAGATTTTAACCAAAGTTGCAAAAATAGGCTTATCTCACCGTTTCCAGCGCTTTTGGGCATCTTGGGCACATCTGTGATGAAAAATTTAAGATTTTAACCAAAGTTGCAAAAATAGGCTTATCTCACCGTTTCCAGCGCTTTTGCGCATCTTGGGCACATCTGTGATGAAAAATTTAAGATTTTAACCAAAGTTGCAAAAATAGGCTTATCTCACCGTTTCCAGCGCTTTTGCGCATCTTGGGCACATCTGTGATGAAAAATTTAAGATTTTAACCAAAGTTGCAAAAATAGGCTTATCTCACCGTTTCCAGCGCTTTTGGGCATCTTGGGCACATCTGTGATGAAAAATTTAAGATTTTAACCAAAGTTGCAAAAATATGCTTATCTCACCGTTTCCAGCGCTTTTGCGCATCTTGGGCACATCTGTGATGAAAAATTGAAGATTTTAACCAAAGTTGCAAAAATAGGCTTATCTCACCTTTTCCAGCGCTTTTGTGCATCTTGGACACATCTGTGATGAAAAATTGAAGATTTTAACCATTGTTGCAAAAATAGGCTTATCTCCCCGTTTCCAGCACTTTTTGGCACTTAGAGCCAATCTGACAGTAGAAACCGTGCAGTTGCTACTTTTTCATTGGGGTTTCCAAAACTTAAAATCTTTTTTTTAAAGAGTTCCTTTAGAGTTGAAACCAAGATTTCAAATTATCCTTTTTCATTATTATAATCCACTGTATGCATTTTAAGTATCAAGGAATTTGACTGAAGGCCTTTTGAGAAAACACGTTGATTAGTGACCCTATTTCATTATGGCAGTCAAACCACTGATTTTCAACTTTAGTCTATGAAACCTCCAAACCTTAAACATTGTTGCAAAATTAGGCTTATCTCACCGTTTCCAGCACTTTTGCGCACCTTGGGCATATCTGTGATGAAAAAATGAAGATTTTAACCAAAGTTGCAAAAATAGGCTTATCTCACCGTTTCCAGCGCTTTTGGGCATCTTGGGCACATCTGTGATGAAAAATTTAAGATTTTAACAAAAGTTGCAAAAATAGGCTTATCTCACCGTTTCATGCGCTTTTGGGCATCGTGGGCACATCTGTGATGAAAAATTTAAGATTTTAACCATTGTTGCAAAAATAGGCTTATCTCACCGTTTCCAGCGCTTTTGCGCATCTTGGGCACATCTGTGATGAAAAATTTAAGATTTTAACCAAAGTTGCAAAAATAGGCTTATCTCACCGTTTCCAGCGCTTTTGCGCATCTTGGACACATCTGTGATGACAAATTTAAGATTTTAACCAAAGTTGCAAAAATAGGCTTATCTCACCGTTTCCAGCGCTTTTGGGCATCTTGGGCACATCTGTGATGAAAAATTTAAGATTTTAACCAAAGTTGCAAAAATATGCTTATCTCACCGTTTCCAGCGCTTTTGCGCATCTTGGGCACATCTGTGATGAAAAATTGAAGATTTTAACCAAAGTTGCAAAAATAGGCTTATCTCACCTTTTCCAGCGCTTTTGTGCATCTTGGACACATCTGTGATGAAAAATTGAAGATTTTAACCATTGTTGCAAAAATAGGCTTATCTCCCCGTTTCCAGCACTTTTTGGCACTTAGAGCCAATCTGACAGTAGAAACCGTGCAGTTGCTACTTTTTCATTGGGGTTTCCAAAACTTAAAATCTTTTTTTTAAAGAGTTCCTTTAGAGTTGAAACCAAGATTTCAAATTATCCTTTTTCATTATTATAATCCACTGTATGCATTTTAAGTATCAAGGAATTTGACTGAAGGCCTTTTGAGAAAACACGTTGATTAGTGACCCTATTTCATTATGGCAGTCAAACCACTGATTTTCAACTTTAGTCTATGAAACCTCCAAACCTTAAACATTGTTGCAAAATTAGGCTTATCTCACCGTTTCCAGCACTTTTGCGCACCTTGGGCATATCTGTGATGAAAAAATGAAGATTTTAACCAAAGTTGCAAAAATAGGCTTATCTCACCGTTTCCAGCGCTTTTGGGCATCTTGGGCACATCTGTGATGAAAAATTGAAGATTTTAACCAAAGTTGCAAAAATAGGCTTATCTCCCCGTTTCCAGCACTTTTTGGCACTTAGAGCCAATCTGACAGTAGAAACCGTGCAGTTGCTACTTTTTCATTGGGGTTTCCAAAACTTAAAATCTTTTTTTTAAAGAGTTCCTTTAGAGTTGAAACCAAGATTTCAAATTATCCTTTTTCATTATTATAATCCACTGTATGCATTTTAAGTATCAAGGAATTTGACTGAAGGCCTTTTGAGAAAACACGTTGATTAGTGACCCTATTTCATTATGGCAGTCAAACCACTGATTTTCAACTTTAGTCTATGAAACCTCCAAACCTTAAACATTGTTGCAAAATTAGGCTTATCTCACCGTTTCCAGCACTTTTGCGCACCTTGGGCACATCTGTGATGAAAAATTTAAGATTTTAACCAAAGTTGCAAAAATAGGCTTATCTCACCGTTTCCAGCGCTTTTGTGCATCTTGGGCACATCTGTGATGAAAAATTGAAGATTTTAACCAAAGTTGCAAAAATAGGCTTATCTCACCGTTTCCAGCGCTTTTGTGCATCTTGGGCACATCTGTGATGAAAAATTGAAGATTTTAACCAAAGTTGCAAAAATAGGCTTATCTCACCGTTTCCAGCGCTTTTGTGCATCTTCGACACATCTGTGATGAAAAATTGAAGATTTTAACCATTGTTGCAAAAATAGGCTTATCTCACCGTTTCCAGCGCTTTTGTGCATCTTGGGCACATCTGTGATGAAAAATTGAAGATTTTAACCAAAGTTGCAAAAATAGGCTTATCTCACCTTTTCCAGCGCTTTTGTGCATCTTGGACACATCTGTGATGAAAAATTGAAGATTTTAACCATTGTTGCAAAAATAGGCTTATCTCCCCGTTTCCAGCACTTTTTGGCACTTAGAGCCAATCTGACAGTAGAAACCGTGCAGTTGCTACTTTTTCATTGGGGTTTCCAAAACTTAAAATCTTTTTTTTAAAGAGTTCCTTTAGAGTTGAAATCAAGATTTCAAATTATCCTTTTTCATTATTATAATCCACTGTATGCATTTTAAGTATCAAGGAATTTGACTGAAGGCCTTTTGAGAAAACACGTTGATTAGTGACCCTATTTCATTATGGCAGTCAAACCACTGATTTTCAACTTTAGTCTATGAAACCTCCAAACCTTAAACATTGTTGCAAAATTAGGCTTATCTCACCGTTTCCAGCACTTTTGCGCACCTTGGGCATATCTGTGATGAAAAAATGAAGATTTTAACCAAAGTTGCAAAAATAGGCTTATCTCACCGTTTCCAGCGCTTTTGCGCATTTTGGGCACATCTGTGATGAAAAATTGAAGATTTTAACCAAAGTTGCAAAAATAGGCTTATCTCACCGTTTCCAGCGCTTTTGCGCATCTTGGGCACATCTGTGATGAAAAATTTAAGATTTTAACCAAAGTTGCAAAAATAGGCTTATCTCACCGTTTTCAACGCTTTTGCGCATCTTGGGCACATCTGTGATGAAAAATTGAAGATTTTAACCAAAGTTGCAAAAATAGGCTTATCTCACCGTTTCCAGCGCTTTTGTGCATCTTGGGCACATCTGTGATGAAAAATTGAAGATTTTAACCAAAGTTGCAAAAATAGGCTTATCTCACCGTTTCCAGCGCTTTTGTGCATCTTGGACACATCTGTGATGAAAAATTGAAGATTTTAACCATTGTTGCAAAAATAGGCTTATCTCACCGTTTCCAGCGCTTTTGTGCATCTTGGGCACATCTGTGATGAAAAATTGAAGATTTTAACAAAAGTTGCAAAAATAGGCTTATCTCACCGTTTCCAGCGCTTTTAGGCATCTTGGGCACATCTGTGATGAAAAATTTAAGATTTTAACCAAAGTTGCAAAAATAGGCTTATCTCACCGTTTCCAGCGCTTTTGTGCATCTTGGACACATCTGTGATGAAAAATTGAAGATTTTAACCATTGTTGCAAAAATAGGCTTATCTCCCCTTTTCCAGCACTTTTTGGCACTTAGAGCCAATCTGACAGTAGAAACTGTGCAGTTGCTACTTTTTCATTGGGGTTTCCAAAACTTAAAATCTTTTTTTTAAAGAGTTCCTTTAGAGTTGAAACCAAGATTTCAAATTATCCTTTTTCATTATTATAATCCACTGTATGCATTTTAAGTATCAAGGAATTTGACTGAAGGCCTTTTGAGAAAACACGTTGATTAGTGACCCTATTTCATTATGGCAGTCAAACCACTGATTTTCAACTTTAGTCTATGAAACCTCCAAACCTTAAACATTGTTGCAAAATTAGGCTTATCTCACCGTTTCCAGCACTTTTGCGCACCTTGGGCATATCTGTGATGAAAAAATGAAGATTTTAACCAAAGTTGCAAAAATAGGCTTATCTCACCGTTTCCAGCGCTTTTGCGCACCTTGGGCACATCTGTGATGAAAAATTGAAGATTTTAACCAAAGTTGCAAAAATAGGCTTATCTCACCGTTTCCAGCGCTTTTGTGCATCTTGGGCACATCTGTGATGAAAAATTGAAGATTTTAACCAAAGTTGCAAAAATAGGCTTATCTCACCGTTTCCAGCCATTTTGTGTATCTTGGACACATCTGTGATGAAAAATTGAAGATTTTAACCATTGTTGCAAAAATAGGCTTATCTCACCGTTTCCAGCGCTTTTGTGCATCTTGGGCACATCTGTGATGAAAAATTGAAGATTTTAACCAAAGTTGCAAAAATAGGCTTATCTCAACGTTTCCAGCGCTTTTGGGCATCTTGGGCACATCTGTGATGAAAAATTTAAGATTTTAACCAAAGTTGCAAAAATAGGCTTATCTCACCGTTTCCAGCGCTTTGGTGCATCTTGGACACATCTGTGATGAAAAATTGAAGATTTTAACCATTGTTGCAAAAATAGGCTTATCTCACCGTTTCCAGCGCTTTTGTGCATCTTGGGCACATCTGTGATGAAAAATTGAAGATTTTAACCAAAGTTGCAAAAATAGGCTTATCTCACCGTTTCCAGCACTTTTTGGCACTTCGAGCCAATCTGACAGTAGAAACCGTGCAGTTGCTACTTTTTCATTGGGGTTTCCAAAACTTAAAATCTTTTTTTTAAAGAGTTCCTTTAGAGTTGAAACCAAGATTTCAAATTATCCTTTTTCATTATTATAATCCACTGTATGCATTTTAAGTATCAAGGAATTTGACTGAAGGCCTTTTGAGAAAACACGTTGATTAGTGACCCTATTTCATTATGGCAGTCAAACCACTGATTTTCAACTTTAGTCTATGAAACCTCCAAACCTTAAACATTGTTGCAAAATTAGGCTTATCTCACCGTTTCCAGCACTTTTGCGCACCTTGGGCACATCTGTGATGAAAAATTTAAGATTTTAACCAAAGTTGCAAAAATAGGCTTATCTCACCGTTTCCAGCGCTTTTGCGCATCTTGGGCACATCTGTGATGAAAAATTGAAGATTTTAACCAAAGTTGCAAAAATAGGCTTATCTCACCGTTTCCAGCGCTTTTGTGCATCTTGGGCACATCTGTGATGAAAAATTGAAGATTTTAACCAAAGTTGCAAAAATAGGCTTATCTCACCGTTTCCAGCGCTTTTGCGCATCTTGGGCACATCTGTGATGAAAAATTTAAGATTTTAACCAAAGTTGCAAAAATAGGCTTATCTCACCGTTTCCAGCGCTTTTGCGCATCTTGGGCACATCTGTGATGAAAAATTTAAGATTTTAACCAAAGTTGCAAAAATAGGCTTATCTCACCGTTTCCAGCGCTTTTGTGCATCTTGGGCACATCTGTGATGAAAAATTGAAGATTTTAACCATTGTTGCAAAAATAGGCTTATCTCACCGTTTCCAGCGCTTTTGTGCATCTTGGGCACATCTGTGATGAAAAATTGAAGATTTTAACCAAAGTTGCAAAAATAGGCTTATCTCACCGTTTCCAGCGCTTTTGTGCATCTTGGACACATCTGTGATGAAAAATTGAAGATTTTAACCATTGTTGCAAAAATAGGCTTATCTCCCCGTTTCCAGCACTTTTTGGCACTTCGAGCCAATATGACAGTAGAAACCGTGCAGTTGCTACTTTTTCATTGGGGTTTCCAAAACTTAAAATCTTTTTTTTAAAGAGTTCCTTTAGAGTTGAAACCAAGATTTCAAATTATCCTTTTTCATTATTATAATCCACTGTATGCATTTTAAGTATCAAGGAATTTGACTGAAGGCCTTTTGAGAAAACACGTTGATTAGTGACCCTATTTCATTATGGCAGTCAAACCAGTGATTTTCAACTTTAGTCTATGAAACCTCCAAACCTTAAACATTGTTGCAAAATTAGGCTTATCTCACCGTTTCCAGCACTTTTGCGCACCTTGGGCACATCTGTGATGAAAAAATGAAGATTTTAACCAAAGTTGCAAAAATAGGCTTATCTCACCGTTTCCAGCGCTTTTGCGCATCTTGGGCACATCTGTGATGAAAAATTGAAGATTTTAACCAAAGTTGCAAAAATAGGCTTATCTCACCGTTTCCAGCGCTTTTGTGCATCTTGGGCACATCTGTGATGAAAAATTGAAGATTTTAACCAAAGTTGCAAAAATAGGCTTATCTCACCGTTTCCAGCGCTTTTGTGCATCTTGGGCACATCTGTGATGAAAAATTGAAGATTTTAACCAAAGTTGCAAAAATAGGCTTATCTCACCGTTTCCAGCGCTTTTGGGCATCTTGGGCACATCTGTGATGAAAAATTGAAGATTTTAACCAAAGTTGCAAAAATAGGCTTATCTCACCGTTTCCAGCGCTTTTGCGCATCTTGGGCACATCTGTGATGAAAAATTTAAGATTTTAACCAAAGTTGCAAAAATAGGCTTATCTCACCGTTTCCAGCGCTTTTGCGCATCTTGGGCACATCTGTGATGAAAAATTTAAGATTTTAACCAAAGTTGCAAAAATAGGCTTATCTCACCGTTTCCAGCGCTTTTGGGCATCTTGGGCACATCTGTGATGAAAAATTTAAGATTTTAACCAAAGTTGCAAAAATATGCTTATCTCACCGTTTCCAGCGCTTTTGCGCATCTTGGGCACATCTGTGATGAAAAATTGAAGATTTTAACCAAAGTTGCAAAAATAGGCTTATCTCACCTTTTCCAGCGCTTTTGTGCATCTTGGACACATCTGTGATGAAAAATTTAAGATTTTAACCATTGTTGCAAAAATAGGCTTATCTCCCCGTTTCCAGCACTTTTTGGCACTTAGAGCCAATCTGACAGTAGAAACCGTGCAGTTGCTACTTTTTCATTGGGGTTTCCAAAACTTAAAATCTTTTTTTTAAAGAGTTCCTTTAGAGTTGAAACCAAGATTTCAAATTATCCTTTTTCATTATTATAATCCACTGTATGCATTTTAAGTATCAAGGAATTTGACTGAAGGCCTTTTGAGAAAACACGTTGATTAGTGACCCTATTTCATTATGGCAGTCAAACCACTGATTTTCAACTTTAGTCTATGAAACCTCCAAACCTTAAACATTGTTGCAAAATTAGGCTTATCTCACCGTTTCCAGCACTTTTGCGCACCTTGGGCATATCTGTGATGAAAAAATGAAGATTTTAACCAAAGTTGCAAAAATAGGCTTATCTCACCGTTTCCAGCGCTTTTGGGCATCTTGGGCACATCTGTGATGAAAAATTTAAGATTTTAACAAAAGTTGCAAAAATAGGCTTATCTCACCGTTTCATGCGCTTTTGGGCATCGTGGGCACATCTGTGATGAAAAATTGAAGATTTTAACCATTGTTGCAAAAATAGGCTTATCTCACCGTTTCCAGCGCTTTTGCGCATCTTGGGCACATCTGTGATGAAAAATTTAAGATTTTAACCAAAGTTGCAAAAATAGGCTTATCTCACCGTTTCCAGCGCTTTTGCGCATCTTGGGCACATCTGTGATGAAAAATTTAAGATTTTAACCAAAGTTGCAAAAATAGGCTTATCTCACCGTTTCCAGCGCTTTTGGGCATCTTGGGCACATCTGTGATGAAAAATTTAAGATTTTAACCAAAGTTGCAAAAATATGCTTATCTCACCGTTTCCAGCGCTTTTGCGCATCTTGGGCACATCTGTGATGAAAAATTGAAGATTTTAACCAAAGTTGCAAAAATAGGCTTATCTCACCTTTTCCAGCGCTTTTGTGCATCTTGGACACATCTGTGATGAAAAATTGAAGATTTTAACCATTGTTGCAAAAATAGGCTTATCTCCCCGTTTCCAGCACTTTTTGGCACTTAGAGCCAATCTGACAGTAGAAACCGTGCAGTTGCTACTTTTTCATTGGGGTTTCCAAAACTTAAAATCTTTTTTTTAAAGAGTTCCTTTAGAGTTGAAACCAAGATTTCAAATTATCCTTTTTCATTATTATAATCCACTGTATGCATTTTAAGTATCAAGGAATTTGACTGAAGGCCTTTTGAGAAAACACGTTGATTAGTGACCCTATTTCATTATGGCAGTCAAACCACTGATTTTCAACTTTAGTCTATGAAACCTCCAAACCTTAAACATTGTTGCAAAATTAGGCTTATCTCACCGTTTCCAGCACTTTTGCGCACCTTGGGCATATCTGTGATGAAAAAATGAAGATTTTAACCAAAGTTGCAAAAATAGGCTTATCTCACCGTTTCCAGCGCTTTTGGGCATCTTGGGCACATCTGTGATGAAAAATTGAAGATTTTAACCAAAGTTGCAAAAATAGGCTTATCTCCCCGTTTCCAGCACTTTTTGGCACTTAGAGCAAATCTTACAGTAGAAAACGTGCAGTTGCTACTTTTTCATTGGGGTTTCCAAAACTTAAAATCTTTTTTTTAAAGAGTTCCTTTAGAGTTGAAACCAAGATTTCAAATTATCCTTTTTCATTATTATAATCCACTGTATGCATTTTAAGTATCAAGGAATTTGACTGAAGGCCTTTTGAGAAAACACGTTGATTAGTGACCCTATTTCATTATGGCAGTCAAACCACTGATTTTCAACTTTAGTCTATGAAACCTCCAAACCTTAAACATTGTTGCAAAATTAGGCTTATCTCACCGTTTCCAGCACTTTTGCGCACCTTGGGCACATCTGTGATGAAAAATTTAAGATTTTAACCAAAGTTGCAAAAATAGGCTTATCTCACCGTTTCCAGCGCTTTTGTGCATCTTGGGCACATCTGTGATGAAAAATTGAAGATTTTAACCAAAGTTGCAAAAATAGGCTTATCTCACCGTTTCCAGCGCTTTTGTGCATCTTGGGCACATCTGTGATGAAAAATTGAAGATTTTAACCAAAGTTGCAAAAATAGGCTTATCTCACCGTTTCCAGCGCTTTTGGGCATCTTGGGCACATCTGTGATGAAAAATTTAAGATTTTAACCAAAGTTGCAAAAATAGGCTTATCTCACCGTTTCCAGCGCTTTTGTGCATCTTCGACACATCTGTGATGAAAAATTGAAGATTTTAACCATTGTTGCAAAAATAGGCTTATCTCACCGTTTCCAGCGCTTTTGTGCATCTTGGGCACATCTGTGATGAAAAATTGAAGATTTTAACCAAAGTTGCAAAAATAGGCTTATCTCACCTTTTCCAGCGCTTTTGTGCATCTTGGACACATCTGTGATGAAAAATTGAAGATTTTAACCATTGTTGCAAAAATAGGCTTATCTCCCCGTTTCCAGCACTTTTTGGCACTTAGAGCCAATCTGACAGTAGAAACCGTGCAGTTGCTACTTTTTCATTGGGGTTTCCAAAACTTAAAATCTTTTTTTTAAAGAGTTCCTTTAGAGTTGAAATCAAGATTTCAAATTATCCTTTTTCATTATTATAATCCACTGTATGCATTTTAAGTATCAAGGAATTTGACTGAAGGCCTTTTGAGAAAACACGTTGATTAGTGACCCTATTTCATTATGGCAGTCAAACCACTGATTTTCAACTTTAGTCTATGAAACCTCCAAACCTTAAACATTGTTGCAAAATTAGGCTTATCTCACCGTTTCCAGCACTTTTGCGCACCTTGGGCATATCTGTGATGAAAAAATGAAGATTTTAACCAAAGTTGCAAAAATAGGCTTATCTCACCGTTTCCAGCGCTTTTGCGCATTTTGGGCACATCTGTGATGAAAAATTGAAGATTTTAACCAAAGTTGCAAAAATAGGCTTATCTCACCGTTTCCAGCGCTTTTGCGCATCTTGGGCACATCTGTGATGAAAAATTTAAGATTTTAACCAAAGTTGCAAAAATAGGCTTATCTCACCGTTTTCAACGCTTTTGCGCATCTTGGGCACATCTGTGATGAAAAATTGAAGATTTTAACCAAAGTTGCAAAAATAGGCTTATCTCACCGTTTCCAGCGCTTTTGTGCATCTTGGGCACATCTGTGATGAAAAATTGAAGATTTTAACCAAAGTTGCAAAAATAGGCTTATCTCACCGTTTCCAGCGCTTTTGTGCATCTTGGACACATCTGTGATGAAAAATTGAAGATTTTAACCATTGTTGCAAAAATAGGCTTATCTCACCGTTTCCAGCGCTTTTGTGCATCTTGGGCACATCTGTGATGAAAAATTGAAGATTTTAACAAAAGTTGCAAAAATAGGCTTATCTCACCGTTTCCAGCGCTTTTAGGCATCTTGGGCACATCTGTGATGAAAAATTTAAGATTTTAACCAAAGTTGCAAAAATAGGCTTATCTCACCGTTTCCAGCGCTTTTTGGCACTTAGAGCCAATCTGACAGTAGAAACTGTGCAGTTGCTACTTTTTCATTGGGGTTTCCAAAACTTAAAATCTTTTTTTTAAAGAGTTCCTTTAGAGTTGAAACCAAGATTTCAAATTATCCTTTTTCATTATTATAATCCACTGTATGCATTTTAAGTATCAAGGAATTTGACTGAAGGCCTTTTGAGAAAACACGTTGATTAGTGACCCTATTTCATTATGGCAGTCAAACCACTGATTTTCAACTTTAGTCTATGAAACCTCCAAACCTTAAACATTGTTGCAAAATTAGGCTTATCTCACCGTTTCCAGCACTTTTGCGCACCTTGGGCATATCTGTGATGAAAAAATGAAGATTTTAACCAAAGTTGCAAAAATAGGCTTATCTCACCGTTTCCAGCGCTTTTGGGCATCTTGGGCACATCTGTGATGAAAAATTTAAGATTTTAACAAAAGTTGCAAAAATAGGCTTATCTCACCGTTTCCAGCGCTTTTGTGCATCTTGGGCACATCTGTGATGAAAAATTTAAGATTTTAACAAAAGTTGCAAAAATAGGCTTATCTCACCGTTTCCAGCGCTTTTGGGCATCTTGGGCACATCTGTGATGAAAAATTGAAGATTTTAACCAAAGTTGCAAAAATAGGCTTATCTCACCGTTTCCAGCGCTTTTGTGCATCTTGGGCACATCTGTGATGAAAAATTGAAGATTTTAACCAAAGTTGCAAAAATAGGCTTATCTCACCGTTTCCAGCGCTTTTTTGCATCTTGGACACATCTGTGATGAAAAATTGAAGATTTTAACCATTGTTGCAAAAATAGGCTTATCTCCCCGTTTCCAGCACTTTTTGGCACTTAGAGCCAATCTGACAGTAGAAACCGTGCAGTTGCTACTTTTTCATTGGGGTTTCCAAAACTTAAAATCTTTTTTTTAAAGAGTTCCTTTAGAGTTGAAACCAAGATTTCAAATTATCCTTTTTCATTATTATAATCCACTGTATGCATTTTAAGTATCAAGGAATTTGACTGAAGGCCTTTTGAGAAAACACGTTGATTAGTGACCCTATTTCATTATGGCAGTCAAACCACTGATTTTCAACTTTAGTCTATGAAACCTCCAAACCTTAAACATTGTTGCAAAATTAGGCTTATCTCACCGTTTCCAGCACTTTTGCGCACCTTGGGCACATCTGTGATGAAAAATTTAAGATTTTAACCAAAGTTGCAAAAATAGGCTTATCTCACCGTTTCCAGCGCTTTTGTGCATCTTGGGCACATCTGTGATGAAAAATTGAAGATTTTAACCAAAGTTGCAAAAATAGGCTTATCTCACCGTTTCCAGCGCTTTTGTGCATCTTGGGCACATCTGTGATGAAAAATTGAAGATTTTAACCAAAGTTGCAAAAATAGGCTTATCTCACCTTTTCCAGCGCTTTTGTGCATCTTGGACACATCTGTGATGAAAAATTGAAGATTTTAACCATTGTTGCAAAAATAGGCTTATCTCCCCGTTTCCAGCACTTTTTGGCACTTAGAGCCAATCTGACAGTAGAAACCGTGCAGTTGCTACTTTTTCATTGGGGTTTCCAAAACTTAAAATCTTTTTTTTAAAGAGTTCCTTTAGAGTTGAAATCAAGATTTCAAATTATCCTTTTTCATTATTATAATCCACTGTATGCATTTTAAGTATCAAGGAATTTGACTGAAGGCCTTTTGAGAAAACACGTTGATTAGTGACCCTATTTCATTATGGCAGTCAAACCACTGATTTTCAACTTTAGTCTATGAAACCTCCAAACCTTAAACATTGTTGCAAAATTAGGCTTATCTCACCGTTTCCAGCACTTTTGCGCACCTTGGGCATATCTGTGATGAAAAAATGAAGATTTTAACCAAAGTTGCAAAAATAGGCTTATCTCACCGTTTCCAGCGCTTTTGCGCATCTTGGGCACATCTGTGATGAAAAATTGAAGATTTTAACCAAAGTTGCAAAAATAGGCTTATCTCACCGTTTCCAGCGCTTTTGTGCATCTTGGGCACATCTGTGATGAAAAATTGAAGATTTTAACCAAAGTTGCAAAAATAGGCTTATCTCACCGTTTCCAGCGCTTTTGCGCATCTTGGGCACATCTGTGATGAAAAATTTAAGATTTTAACCAAAGTTGCAAAAATAGGCTTATCTCACCGTTTCCAGCGCTTTTGCGCATCTTGGGCACATCTGTGATGAAAAATTTAAGATTTTAACCAAAGTTGCAAAAATAGGCTTATCTCACCGTTTCCAGCGCTTTTGTGCATCTTGGGCACATCTGTGATGAAAAATTGAAGATTTTAACCATTGTTGCAAAAATAGGCTTATCTCACCGTTTCCAGCGCTTTTGTGCATCTTGGGCACATCTGTGATGAAAAATTGAAGATTTTAACCAAAGTTGCAAAAATAGGCTTATCTCACCGTTTCCAGCGCTTTTGTGCATCTTGGACACATCTGTGATGAAAAATTGAAGATTTTAACCATTGTTGCAAAAATAGGCTTATCTCCCCGTTTCCAGCACTTTTTGGCACTTCGAGCCAATATGACAGTAGAAACCGTGCAGTTGCTACTTTTTCATTGGGGTTTCCAAAACTTAAAATCTTTTTTTTAAAGAGTTCCTTTAGAGTTGAAACCAAGATTTCAAATTATCCTTTTTCATTATTATAATCCACTGTATGCATTTTAAGTATCAAGGAATTTGACTGAAGGCCTTTTGAGAAAACACGTTGATTAGTGACCCTATTTCATTATGGCAGTCAAACCAGTGATTTTCAACTTTAGTCTATGAAACCTCCAAACCTTAAACATTGTTGCAAAATTAGGCTTATCTCACCGTTTCCAGCACTTTTGCGCACCTTGGGCACATCTGTGATGAAAAAATGAAGATTTTAACCAAAGTTGCAAAAATAGGCTTATCTCACCGTTTCCAGCGCTTTTGCGCATCTTGGGCACATCTGTGATGAAAAATTGAAGATTTTAACCAAAGTTGCAAAAATAGGCTTATCTCACCGTTTCCAGCGCTTTTGTGCATCTTGGGCACATCTGTGATGAAAAATTGAAGATTTTAACCAAAGTTGCAAAAATAGGCTTATCTCACCGTTTCCAGCGCTTTTGTGCATCTTGGGCACATCTGTGATGAAAAATTGAAGATTTTAACCAAAGTTGCAAAAATAGGCTTATCTCACCGTTTCCAGCGCTTTTGGGCATCTTGGGCACATCTGTGATGAAAAATTGAAGATTTTAACCAAAGTTGCAAAAATAGGCTTATCTCACCGTTTCCAGCGCTTTTGCGCATCTTGGGCACATCTGTGATGAAAAATTTAAGATTTTAACCAAAGTTGCAAAAATAGGCTTATCTCACCGTTTCCAGCGCTTTTGCGCATCTTGGGCACATCTGTGATGAAAAATTTAAGATTTTAACCAAAGTTGCAAAAATAGGCTTATCTCACCGTTTCCAGCGCTTTTGGGCATCTTGGGCACATCTGTGATGAAAAATTTAAGATTTTAACCAAAGTTGCAAAAATATGCTTATCTCACCGTTTCCAGCGCTTTTGCGCATCTTGGGCACATCTGTGATGAAAAATTGAAGATTTTAACCAAAGTTGCAAAAATAGGCTTATCTCACCTTTTCCAGCGCTTTTGTGCATCTTGGACACATCTGTGATGAAAAATTTAAGATTTTAACCATTGTTGCAAAAATAGGCTTATCTCCCCGTTTCCAGCACTTTTTGGCACTTAGAGCCAATCTGACAGTAGAAACCGTGCAGTTGCTACTTTTTCATTGGGGTTTCCAAAACTTAAAATCTTTTTTTTAAAGAGTTCCTTTAGAGTTGAAACCAAGATTTCAAATTATCCTTTTTCATTATTATAATCCACTGTATGCATTTTAAGTATCAAGGAATTTGACTGAAGGCCTTTTGAGAAAACACGTTGATTAGTGACCCTATTTCATTATGGCAGTCAAACCACTGATTTTCAACTTTAGTCTATGAAACCTCCAAACCTTAAACATTGTTGCAAAATTAGGCTTATCTCACCGTTTCCAGCACTTTTGCGCACCTTGGGCATATCTGTGATGAAAAAATGAAGATTTTAACCAAAGTTGCAAAAATAGGCTTATCTCACCGTTTCCAGCGCTTTTGGGCATCTTGGGCACATCTGTGATGAAAAATTTAAGATTTTAACAAAAGTTGCAAAAATAGGCTTATCTCACCGTTTCATGCGCTTTTGGGCATCGTGGGCACATCTGTGATGAAAAATTGAAGATTTTAACCATTGTTGCAAAAATAGGCTTATCTCACCGTTTCCAGCGCTTTTGCGCATCTTGGGCACATCTGTGATGAAAAATTTAAGATTTTAACCAAAGTTGCAAAAATAGGCTTATCTCACCGTTTCCAGCGCTTTTGCGCATCTTGGGCACATCTGTGATGAAAAATTTAAGATTTTAACCAAAGTTGCAAAAATAGGCTTATCTCACCGTTTCCAGCGCTTTTGGGCATCTTGGGCACATCTGTGATGAAAAATTTAAGATTTTAACCAAAGTTGCAAAAATATGCTTATCTCACCGTTTCCAGCGCTTTTGCGCATCTTGGGCACATCTGTGATGAAAAATTGAAGATTTTAACCAAAGTTGCAAAAATAGGCTTATCTCACCTTTTCCAGCGCTTTTGTGCATCTTGGACACATCTGTGATGAAAAATTGAAGATTTTAACCATTGTTGCAAAAATAGGCTTATCTCCCCGTTTCCAGCACTTTTTGGCACTTAGAGCCAATCTGACAGTAGAAACCGTGCAGTTGCTACTTTTTCATTGGGGTTTCCAAAACTTAAAATCTTTTTTTTAAAGAGTTCCTTTAGAGTTGAAACCAAGATTTCAAATTATCCTTTTTCATTATTATAATCCACTGTATGCATTTTAAGTATCAAGGAATTTGACTGAAGGCCTTTTGAGAAAACACGTTGATTAGTGACCCTATTTCATTATGGCAGTCAAACCACTGATTTTCAACTTTAGTCTATGAAACCTCCAAACCTTAAACATTGTTGCAAAATTAGGCTTATCTCACCGTTTCCAGCACTTTTGCGCACCTTGGGCATATCTGTGATGAAAAAATGAAGATTTTAACCAAAGTTGCAAAAATAGGCTTATCTCACCGTTTCCAGCGCTTTTGGGCATCTTGGGCACATCTGTGATGAAAAATTGAAGATTTTAACCAAAGTTGCAAAAATAGGCTTATCTCCCCGTTTCCAGCACTTTTTGGCACTTAGAGCAAATCTTACAGTAGAAAACGTGCAGTTGCTACTTTTTCATTGGGGTTTCCAAAACTTAAAATCTTTTTTTTAAAGAGTTCCTTTAGAGTTGAAACCAAGATTTCAAATTATCCTTTTTCATTATTATAATCCACTGTATGCATTTTAAGTATCAAGGAATTTGACTGAAGGCCTTTTGAGAAAACACGTTGATTAGTGACCCTATTTCATTATGGCAGTCAAACCACTGATTTTCAACTTTAGTCTATGAAACCTCCAAACCTTAAACATTGTTGCAAAATTAGGCTTATCTCACCGTTTCCAGCACTTTTGCGCACCTTGGGCACATCTGTGATGAAAAATTTAAGATTTTAACCAAAGTTGCAAAAATAGGCTTATCTCACCGTTTCCAGCGCTTTTGTGCATCTTGGGCACATCTGTGATGAAAAATTGAAGATTTTAACCAAAGTTGCAAAAATAGGCTTATCTCACCGTTTCCAGCGCTTTTGTGCATCTTGGGCACATCTGTGATGAAAAATTGAAGATTTTAACCAAAGTTGCAAAAATAGGCTTATCTCACCGTTTCCAGCGCTTTTGGGCATCTTGGGCACATCTGTGATGAAAAATTTAAGATTTTAACCAAAGTTGCAAAAATAGGCTTATCTCACCGTTTCCAGCGCTTTTGTGCATCTTCGACACATCTGTGATGAAAAATTGAAGATTTTAACCATTGTTGCAAAAATAGGCTTATCTCACCGTTTCCAGCGCTTTTGTGCATCTTGGGCACATCTGTGATGAAAAATTGAAGATTTTAACCAAAGTTGCAAAAATAGGCTTATCTCACCTTTTCCAGCGCTTTTGTGCATCTTGGACACATCTGTGATGAAAAATTGAAGATTTTAACCATTGTTGCAAAAATAGGCTTATCTCCCCGTTTCCAGCACTTTTTGGCACTTAGAGCCAATCTGACAGTAGAAACCGTGCAGTTGCTACTTTTTCATTGGGGTTTCCAAAACTTAAAATCTTTTTTTTAAAGAGTTCCTTTAGAGTTGAAATCAAGATTTCAAATTATCCTTTTTCATTATTATAATCCACTGTATGCATTTTAAGTATCAAGGAATTTGACTGAAGGCCTTTTGAGAAAACACGTTGATTAGTGACCCTATTTCATTATGGCAGTCAAACCACTGATTTTCAACTTTAGTCTATGAAACCTCCAAACCTTAAACATTGTTGCAAAATTAGGCTTATCTCACCGTTTCCAGCACTTTTGCGCACCTTGGGCATATCTGTGATGAAAAAATGAAGATTTTAACCAAAGTTGCAAAAATAGGCTTATCTCACCGTTTCCAGCGCTTTTGCGCATTTTGGGCACATCTGTGATGAAAAATTGAAGATTTTAACCAAAGTTGCAAAAATAGGCTTATCTCACCGTTTCCAGCGCTTTTGCGCATCTTGGGCACATCTGTGATGAAAAATTTAAGATTTTAACCAAAGTTGCAAAAATAGGCTTATCTCACCGTTTTCAACGCTTTTGCGCATCTTGGGCACATCTGTGATGAAAAATTGAAGATTTTAACCAAAGTTGCAAAAATAGGCTTATCTCACCGTTTCCAGCGCTTTTGTGCATCTTGGGCACATCTGTGATGAAAAATTGAAGATTTTAACCAAAGTTGCAAAAATAGGCTTATCTCACCGTTTCCAGCGCTTTTGTGCATCTTGGACACATCTGTGATGAAAAATTGAAGATTTTAACCATTGTTGCAAAAATAGGCTTATCTCACCGTTTCCAGCGCTTTTGTGCATCTTGGGCACATCTGTGATGAAAAATTGAAGATTTTAACAAAAGTTGCAAAAATAGGCTTATCTCACCGTTTCCAGCGCTTTTAGGCATCTTGGGCACATCTGTGATGAAAAATTTAAGATTTTAACCAAAGTTGCAAAAATAGGCTTATCTCACCGTTTCCAGCGCTTTTTGGCACTTAGAGCCAATCTGACAGTAGAAACTGTGCAGTTGCTACTTTTTCATTGGGGTTTCCAAAACTTAAAATCTTTTTTTTAAAGAGTTCCTTTAGAGTTGAAACCAAGATTTCAAATTATCCTTTTTCATTATTATAATCCACTGTATGCATTTTAAGTATCAAGGAATTTGACTGAAGGCCTTTTGAGAAAACACGTTGATTAGTGACCCTATTTCATTATGGCAGTCAAACCACTGATTTTCAACTTTAGTCTATGAAACCTCCAAACCTTAAACATTGTTGCAAAATTAGGCTTATCTCACCGTTTCCAGCACTTTTGCGCACCTTGGGCATATCTGTGATGAAAAAATGAAGATTTTAACCAAAGTTGCAAAAATAGGCTTATCTCACCGTTTCCAGCGCTTTTGGGCATCTTGGGCACATCTGTGATGAAAAATTTAAGATTTTAACAAAAGTTGCAAAAATAGGCTTATCTCACCGTTTCCAGCGCTTTTGTGCATCTTGGGCACATCTGTGATGAAAAATTTAAGATTTTAACAAAAGTTGCAAAAATAGGCTTATCTCACCGTTTCCAGCGCTTTTGGGCATCTTGGGCACATCTGTGATGAAAAATTGAAGATTTTAACCAAAGTTGCAAAAATAGGCTTATCTCACCGTTTCCAGCGCTTTTGTGCATCTTGGGCACATCTGTGATGAAAAATTGAAGATTTTAACCAAAGTTGCAAAAATAGGCTTATCTCACCGTTTCCAGCGCTTTTTTGCATCTTGGACACATCTGTGATGAAAAATTGAAGATTTTAACCATTGTTGCAAAAATAGGCTTATCTCCCCGTTTCCAGCACTTTTTGGCACTTAGAGCCAATCTGACAGTAGAAACCGTGCAGTTGCTACTTTTTCATTGGGGTTTCCAAAACTTAAAATCTTTTTTTTAAAGAGTTCCTTTAGAGTTGAAACCAAGATTTCAAATTATCCTTTTTCATTATTATAATCCACTGTATGCATTTTAAGTATCAAGGAATTTGACTGAAGGCCTTTTGAGAAAACACGTTGATTAGTGACCCTATTTCATTATGGCAGTCAAACCACTGATTTTCAACTTTAGTCTATGAAACCTCCAAACCTTAAACATTGTTGCAAAATTAGGCTTATCTCACCGTTTCCAGCACTTTTGCGCACCTTGGGCACATCTGTGATGAAAAATTTAAGATTTTAACCAAAGTTGCAAAAATAGGCTTATCTCACCGTTTCCAGCGCTTTTGTGCATCTTGGGCACATCTGTGATGAAAAATTGAAGATTTTAACCAAAGTTGCAAAAATAGGCTTATCTCACCGTTTCCAGCGCTTTTGTGCATCTTGGGCACATCTGTGATGAAAAATTGAAGATTTTAACCAAAGTTGCAAAAATAGGCTTATCTCACCTTTTCCAGCGCTTTTGTGCATCTTGGACACATCTGTGATGAAAAATTGAAGATTTTAACCATTGTTGCAAAAATAGGCTTATCTCCCCGTTTCCAGCACTTTTTGGCACTTAGAGCCAATCTGACAGTAGAAACCGTGCAGTTGCTACTTTTTCATTGGGGTTTCCAAAACTTAAAATCTTTTTTTTAAAGAGTTCCTTTAGAGTTGAAATCAAGATTTCAAATTATCCTTTTTCATTATTATAATCCACTGTATGCATTTTAAGTATCAAGGAATTTGACTGAAGGCCTTTTGAGAAAACACGTTGATTAGTGACCCTATTTCATTATGGCAGTCAAACCACTGATTTTCAACTTTAGTCTATGAAACCTCCAAACCTTAAACATTGTTGCAAAATTAGGCTTATCTCACCGTTTCCAGCACTTTTGCGCACCTTGGGCATATCTGTGATGAAAAAATGAAGATTTTAACCAAAGTTGCAAAAATAGGCTTATCTCACCGTTTCCAGCGCTTTTGCGCATTTTGGGCACATCTGTGATGAAAAATTGAAGATTTTAACCAAAGTTGCAAAAATAGGCTTATCTCACCGTTTCCAGCGCTTTTGCGCATCTTGGGCACATCTGTGATGAAAAATTTAAGATTTTAACCAAAGTTGCAAAAATAGGCTTATCTCACCGTTTTCAACGCTTTTGCGCATCTTGGGCACATCTGTGATGAAAAATTGAAGATTTTAACCAAAGTTGCAAAAATAGGCTTATCTCACCGTTTCCAGCGCTTTTGTGCATCTTGGGCACATCTGTGATGAAAAATTGAAGATTTTAACCAAAGTTGCAAAAATAGGCTTATCTCACCGTTTCCAGCGCTTTTGTGCATCTTGGACACATCTGTGATGAAAAATTGAAGATTTTAACCATTGTTGCAAAAATAGGCTTATCTCACCGTTTCCAGCGCTTTTGTGCATCTTGGGCACATCTGTGATGAAAAATTGAAGATTTTAACAAAAGTTGCAAAAATAGGCTTATCTCACCGTTTCCAGCGCTTTTAGGCATCTTGGGCACATCTGTGATGAAAAATTTAAGATTTTAACCAAAGTTGCAAAAATAGGCTTATCTCACCGTTTCCAGCGCTTTTGTGCATCTTGGACACATCTGTGATGAAAAATTGAAGATTTTAACCATTGTTGCAAAAATAGGCTTATCTCCCCTTTTCCAGCACTTTTTGGCACTTAGAGCCAATCTGACAGTAGAAACTGTGCAGTTGCTACTTTTTCATTGGGGTTTCCAAAACTTAAAATCTTTTTTTTAAAGAGTTCCTTTAGAGTTGAAACCAAGATTTCAAATTATCCTTTTTCATTATTATAATCCACTGTATGCATTTTAAGTATCAAGGAATTTGACTGAAGGCCTTTTGAGAAAACACGTTGATTAGTGACCCTATTTCATTATGGCAGTCAAACCACTGATTTTCAACTTTAGTCTATGAAACCTCCAAACCTTAAACATTGTTGCAAAATTAGGCTTATCTCACCGTTTCCAGCACTTTTGCGCACCTTGGGCACATCTGTGATGAAAAATTTATGATTTTAACCAAAGTTGCAAAAATAGGCTTATCTCACCGTTTCCAGCGCTTTTGTGCATCTTGGACACATCTGTGATGAAAAATTGAAGATTTTAACCATTGTTGCAAAAATAGGCTTATCTCCCCGTTTACAGCACTTTTTGGCACTTAGAGCGAATCTGACAGTAGAAACCGTGCAGTTGCTACTTTTTCATTGGGGTTTCTAAAACTTAAAATCTTTTTTTTAAAGAGTTCCTTTAGAGTTGAAACCAAGATTTCAAATTATCCTTTTTCATTATTATAATCCACTGTATGCATTTTAAGTATCAAGGAATTTGACTGAAGGCCTTTTGAGAAAACACGTTGATTAGTGACCCTATTTCATTATGGCAGTCAAACCACTGATTTTCAACTTTGGTCTATGAAACCTTCAAACCTTAAACATTGTTGCAAAATTAGGCTTATCTCACCGTTTCCAGCACTTTTGCGCACCTTGGGCACATCTGTGATGAAAAATTTAAGATTTTAACCAAAGTTGCAAAAATAGGCTTATCTCACCGTTTCCAGCGCTTTTGTGCATCTTGGACACATCTGTGATGAAAAATTGAAGATTTTAACCATTGTTGCAAAAATAGGCTTATCTCCCCGTTTACAGCACTTTTTGGCACTTAGAGCGAATCTGACAGTAGAAACCGTGCAGTTGCTACTTTTTCATTGGGGTTTCTAAAACTTAAAATCTTTTTTTTAAAGAGTTCCTTTAGAGTTGAAACCAAGATTTCAAATTATCCTTTTTCATTATTATAATCCACTGTATGCATTTTAAGTATCAAGGAATTTGACTGAAGGCCTTTTGAGAAAACACGTTGATTAGTGACCCTATTTCATTATGGCAGTCAAACCACTGATTTTCAACTTTGGTCTATGAACCCTTCAAACCTTAAACATTGTTGCAAAATTAGGCTTATCTCACCGTTTCCAGCACTTTTGTGCACCTTGGGCATATCTGTGATGAAAAAATGAAGATTTTAACCAAAGTTGCAAAAATAGGCTTATCTCACCGTTTCCAGCGCTTTTGTGCATCTTGGACACATCTGTGATGAAAAATTGAAGATTTTAACCATTGTTGCAAAAATAGGCTTATCTCACCGTTTCCAGCGCTTTTGTGCATCTTGGACACATCTGTGATGAAAAATTGAAGATTTTAACCAAAGTTGCAAAAATAGGCTTATCTCACCGTTTCCAGCGCTTTTGTGCATCTTGGGCACATCTGTGATGAAAAATTGAAGATTTTAACCAAAGTTGCAAAAATAGGCTTATCTCACCGTTTCCAGCGCTTTTGTGCATCTTGGGCACATCTGTGATGAAAAATTGAAGATTTTAACCAAAGTTGCAAAAATAGGCTTATCTCCCCGTTTCCAGCACTTTTTGGCACTTAGAGCGAATCTGACAGTAGAAACCGTGCAGTTGCTACTTTTTCATTGGGGTTTCCAAAACTTAAAATCTTTTTTTTAAAGAGTTCCTTTAGAGTTGAAACCAAGATTTCAAATTATCCTTTTTCATTATTATAATCCACTGTATGCATTTTAAGTATCAAGGAAATTGAGTGAAGGCCTTTTGAGAAAACACGTTGATTAGTGACCCTATTTCATTATGGCAGTCAAACCACTGATTTTCAACTTTAGTCTATGAAACCTCCAAACCTTAAACATTGTTGCAAAATTAGGCTTATCTCACCGTTTCCAGCACTTTTGCGCACCTTGGGCACATCTGTGATGAAAAATTTAAGATTTTAAACAAAGTTGCAAAAATAGGCTTATCTCACCGTTTCCAGCGCTTTTGCGCATCTTGGGCACATCTGTGATGAAAAATTTAAAATTTTAACCAAAGTTGCAAAAATAGGCTTATCTCACCGTTTCCAGCGCTTTTGGGCATCTTGGGCACATCTGTGATGAAAAATTGAAGATTTTAACCAAAGTTGCAAAAATAGGCTTATCTCACCGTTTCCAGCGCTTTTGTGCATCTTGGGCACATCTGTGATGAAAAATTGAAGATTTTAACCAAAGTTGCAAAAATAGGCTTATCTCACCGTTTCCAGCGCTTTTGTGCATCTTGGACACATCTGTGATGAAAAATTGAAGATTTTAACCATTGTTGCAAAAATAGGCTTATCTCCCCGTTTACAGCACTTTTTGGCACTTAGAGCCAATCTGACAGTAGAAACCGTGCAGTTGCTACTTTTTCATTGGGGTTTCCAAAACTTAAAATCTTTTTTTTAAAGAGTTCCTTTAGAGTTGAAACCAAGATTTCAAATTATCCTTTTTCATTATTATAATCCACTGTATGCATTTTAAGTATCAAGGAATTTGACTGAAGGCCTTTTGAGAAAACACGTTGATTAGTGACCCTATTTCATTATGGCAGTCAAACCACTGATTTTCAACTTTAGTCTATGAAACCTCCAAACCTTAAACATTGTTGCAAAATTAGGCTTATCTCACCGTTTCCAGCACTTTTGCGCACCTTGGGCACATCTGTGATGAAAAATTTAAGATTTTAACCAAAGTTGCAAAAATAGGCTTATCTCACCGTTTCCAGCGCTTTTGTGCATCTTGGACACATCTGTGATGAAAAATTGAAGATTTTAACCATTGTTGCAAAAATAGGCTTATCTCCCCGTTTACAGCACTTTTTGGCACTTAGAGCGAATCTGACAGTAGAAACCGTGCAGTTGCTACTTTTTCATTGGGGTTTCTAAAACTTAAAATCTTTTTTTTAAAGAGTTCCTTTAGAGTTGAAACCAAGATTTCAAATTATCCTTTTTCATTATTATAATCCACTGTATGCATTTTAAGTATCAAGGAATTTGACTGAAGGCCTTTTGAGAAAACACGTTGATTAGTGACCCTATTTCATTATGGCAGTCAAACCACTGATTTTCAACTTTAGTCTATGAAACCTCCAAACCTTAAACATTGTTGCAAAATTAGGCTTATCTCACCGTTTCCAGCACTTTTGCGCACCTTGGGCACATCTGTGATGAAAAATTTAAGATTTTAACCAAAGTTGCAAAAATAGGCTTATCTCACCGTTTCCAGCGCTTTTGCGCATCTTGGGCACATCTGTGATGAAAAATTTAAAATTTTAACCAAAGTTGCAAAAATAGGCTTATCTCACCGTTTCCAGCGCTTTTGGGCATCTTGGGCACATCTGTGATGAAAAATTGAAGATTTTAACCAAAGTTGCAAAAATAGGCTTATCTCACCGTTTCCAGCGCTTTTGTGCATCTTGGGCACATCTGTGATGAAAAATTGAAGATTTTAACCAAAGTTGCAAAAATAGGCTTATCTCACCGTTTCCAGCGCTTTTGTGCATCTTGGACACATCTGTGATGAAAAATTGAAGATTTTAACCATTGTTGCAAAAATAGGCTTATCTCCCCGTTTACAGCACTTTTTGGCACTTAGAGCGAATCTGACAGTAGAAACCGTGCAGTTGCTACTTTTTCATTGGGGTTTCCAAAACTTAAAATCTTTTTTTTAAAGAGTTCCTTTAGAGTTGAAACCAAGATTTCAAATTATCCTTTTTCATTATTATAATCCACTGTATGCATTTTAAGTATCAAGGAATTTGACTGAAGGCCTTTTGAGAAAACACGTTGATTAGTGACCCTATTTCATTATGGCAGTCAAACCACTGATTTTCAACTTTAGTCTATGAAACCTCCAAACCTTAAACATTGTTGCAAAATTAGGCTTATCTCACCGTTTCCAGCACTTTTGTGCACCTTGGGCATATCTGTGATGAAAAAATGAAGATTTTAACCAAAGTTGCAAAAATAGGCTTATCTCACCGTTTCCAGCGCTTTTGGGCATCTTGGGCACATCTGTGATGAAAAATTGAAGATTTTAACCAAAGTTGCAAAAATAGGCTTATCTCACCGTTTCCAGCGCTTTTGGGCATCTTGGGCACATCTGTGATGAAAAATTGAAGATTTTAACCAAAGTTGCAAAAATAGGCTTATCTCCCCGTTTCCAGCACTTTTTGGCACTTAGAGCGAATCTGACAGTAGAAACCGTGCAGTTGCTACTTTTTCATTGGGGTTTCCAAAACTTAAAATCTTTTTTTTAAAGAGTTCCTTTAGAGTTGAAACCAAGATTTCAAATTATCCTTTTTCATTATTATAATCCACTGTATGCATTTTAAGTATCAAGGAATTTGACTGAAGGCCTTTTGAGAAAAAACGTTGGTTAGTGACCCTATTTCATTATGGCAGTCAAACCACTGATTTTCAACTTTAGTCTATGAAACCTCCAAACCTTAAACATTGTTGCAAAATTAGGCTTATCTCACCGTTTCCAGCACTTTTGTGCACCTTGGGCATATCTGTGATGAAAAAATGAAGATTTTAACCAAAGTTGCAAAAATAGGCTTATCTCACCGTTTCCAGCGCTTTTGGGCATCTTGGGCACATCTGTGATGAAAAATTGAAGATTTTAACCAAAGTTGCAAAAATATGCTTATCTCACCGTTTCCAGCGCTTTTGTGCATCTTGGACACATCTGTGATGAAAAATTGAAGATTTTAACCATTGTTGCAAAAATAGGCTTATCTCCCCGTTTCCAGCACTTTTTGGCACTTAGAGCGAATCTGACAGTAGAAACCGTGCAGTTGCTACTTTTTCAGTGGGGTTTCCAAAACTTAAAATCTTTTTTTTAAAGAGTTCCTTTAGAGTTGAAACCAAGATTTCAAATTATCCTTTTTCATTATTATAATCCACTGTATGCATTTTAAGTATCAAGGAATTTGACTGAAGGCCTTTTGAGAAAACACGTTGATTAGTGACCCTATTTCATTATGGCAGTCAAACCACTGATTTTCAACTTTAGTCTATGAAACCTCCAAACCTTAAACATTGTTGCAAAATTAGGCTTATCTCACCGTTTCCAGCACTTTTGTGCACCTTGGGCATATCTGTGATGAAAAAATGAAGATTTTAACCAAAGTTGCAAAAATAGGCTTATCTCACCGTTTCCAGCGCTTTTGGGCATCTTGGGCACATCTGTGATGAAAAATTGAAGATTTTAACCAAAGTTGCAAAAATAGGCTTATCTCACCGTTTCCAGCGCTTTTGTGCATCTTGGGCACATCTGTGATGAAAAATTGAAGATTTTAACCAAAGTTGCAAAAATAGGCTTATCTCACCGTTTCCAGCGCTTTTGTGCATCTTGGATACATCTGTGATGAAAAATTGAAGATTTTAACCATTGTTGCAAAAATAGGCTTATCTCCCCGTTTCCAGCACTTTTTGGCACTTAGAGCGAATCTGACAGTAGAAACCGTGCAGTAGCTACTTTTTCATTGGGGTTTCCAAAACTTAAAATCTTTTTTTTAAAGAGTTCCTTTAGAGTTGAAACCAAGATTTCAAATTATCCTTTTTCATTATTATAATCCACTGTATGCATTTTAAGTATCAAGGATATTGAGTGAAGGCCTTTTGAGAAAACACGTTGATTAGTGACCCTATTTCATTATGGCAGTCAAACCACTGATTTTCAACTTTAGTCTATGAAACCTCCAAACCTTAAACATTGTTGCAAAATTAGGCTTATCTCACCGTTTCCAGCGCTTTTGTGCATCTTGGGCACATCTGTGATGAAAAATTGAAGATTTTAACCAAAGTTGCAAAAATAGGCTTATCTCACCGTTTCCAGCGCTTTTGTGCATCTTGGGCACATCTGTGATGAAAAATTGAAGATTTTAACCAAAGTTGCAAAAATAGGCTTATCTCACCGTTTCCAGCGCTTTTGCGCATCTTGGGCACATCTGTGATGAAAAATTGAAGATTTTAACCAAAGTTGCAAAAATAGGCTTATCTCACCGTTTCCAGCGCTTTTGCGCATCTTGGGCACATCTGTGATGAAAAATTGAAGATTTTAACCAAAGTTGCAAAAATAGGCTTATCTCACCGTTTCCAGCGCTTTTGTGCATCTTGGGCACATCTGTGATGAAAAATTGAAGATTTTAACCAAAGTTGCAAAAATAGGCTTATCTCACCGTTTCCAGCGCTTTTGTGCATCTTGGGCACATCTGTGATGAAAAATTGAAGATTTTAACCAAAGTTGCAAAAATAGGCTTATCTCACCGTTTCCAGCGCTTTTGTGCATCTTGGACACATCTGTGATGAAAAATTGAAGATTTTAACCATTGTTGCAAAAATAGGCTTATCTCCCCGTTTACAGCACTTTTTGGCACTTAGAGCGAATCTGACAGTAGAAACCGTGCAGTTGCTACTTTTTCATTGGGGTTTCCAAAACTTAAAATCTTTTTTTTAAAGAGTTCCTTTAGAGTTGAAACCAAGATTTCAAATTATCCTTTTTCATTATTATAATCCACTGTATGCATTTTAAGTATCAAGGAATTTGACTGAAGGCCTTTTGAGAAAACACGTTGATTAGTGACCCTATTTCATTATGGCAGTCAAACCACTGATTTTCAACTTTAGTCTATGAAACCTCCAAACCTTAAACATTGTTGCAAAATTAGGCTTATCTCACCGTTTCCAGCACTTTTGTGCACCTTGGGCATATCTGTGATGAAAAAATGAAGATTTTAACCAAAGTTGCAAAAATAGGCTTATCTCACCGTTTCCAGCGCTTTTGGGCATCTTGGGCACATCTGTGATGAAAAATTGAAGATTTTAACCAAAGTTGCAAAAATAGGCTTATCTCACCGTTTCCAGCGCTTTTGTGCATCTTGGGCACATCTGTGATGAAAAATTGAAGATTTTAACCAAAGTTGCAAAAATAGGCTTATCTCACCGTTTCCAGCGCTTTTGTGCATCTTGGATACATCTGTGATGAAAAATTGAAGATTTTAACCATTGTTGCAAAAATAGGCTTATCTCCCCGTTTCCAGCACTTTTTGGCACTTAGAGCGAATCTGACAGTAGAAACCGTGCAGTAGCTACTTTTTCATTGGGGTTTCCAAAACTTAAAATCTTTTTTTTAAAGAGTTCCTTTAGAGTTGAAACCAAGATTTCAAATTATCCTTTTTCATTATTATAATCCACTGTATGCATTTTAAGTATCAAGGAATTTGACTGAAGGCCTTTTGAGAAAACACGTTGATTAGTGACCCTATTTCATTATGGCAGTCAAACCACTGATTTTCAACTTTAGTCTATGAAACCTCCAAACCTTAAACATTGTTGCAAAATTAGGCTTATCTCACCGTTTCCAGCACTTTTGTGCACCTTGGGCATATCTGTGATGAAAAAATGAAGATTTTAACCAAAGTTGCAAAAATAGGCTTATCTCACCGTTTCCAGCGCTTTTGGGCATCTTGGGCACATCTGTGATGAAAAATTGAAGATTTTAACCAAAGTTGCAAAAATAGGCTTATCTCACCGTTTCCAGCGCTTTTGTGCATCTTGGGCACATCTGTGATGAAAAATTGAAGATTTTAACCAAAGTTGCAAAAATAGGCTTATCTCACCGTTTCCAGCGCTTTTGTGCATCTTGGATACATCTGTGATGAAAAATTGAAGATTTTAACCATTGTTGCAAAAATAGGCTTATCTCCCCGTTTCCAGCACTTTTTGGCACTTAGAGCGAATCTGACAGTAGAAACCGTGCAGTAGCTACTTTTTCATTGGGGTTTCCAAAACTTAAAATCTTTTTTTTAAAGAGTTCCTTTAGAGTTGAAACCAAGATTTCAAATTATCCTTTTTCATTATTATAATCCACTGTATGCATTTTAAGTATCAAGGAAATTGAGTGAAGGCCTTTTGAGAAAACACGTTGATTAGTGACCCTATTTCATTATGGCAGTCAAACCACTGATTTTCAACTTTAGTCTATGAAACCTCCAAACCTTAAACATTGTTGCAAAATTAGGCTTATCTCACCGTTTCCAGCGCTTTTGTGCATCTTGGGCACATCTGTGATGAAAAATTGAAGATTTTAACCAAAGTTGCAAAAATAGGCTTATCTCACCGTTTCCAGCGCTTTTGTGCATCTTGGGCACATCTGTGATGAAAAATTGAAGATTTTAACCAAAGTTGCAAAAATAGGCTTATCTCACCGTTTCCAGCGCTTTTGCGCATCTTGGGCACATCTGTGATGAAAAATTGAAGATTTTAACCAAAGTTGCAAAAATAGGCTTATCTCACCGTTTCCAGCACTTTTGTGCACCTTGGGCATATCTGTGATGAAAAAATGAAGATTTTAACCAAAGTTGCAAAAATAGGCTTATCTCACCGTTTCCAGCGCTTTTGTGCATCTTGGGCACATCTGTGATGAAAAATTGAAGATTTTAACCAAAGTTGCAAAAATAGGCTTATCTCACCGTTTCCAGCGCTTTTGTGCATCTTGGGCACATCTGTGATGAAAAATTGAAGATTTTAACCATTGTTGCAAAAATAGGCTTATCTCCCCGTTTCCAGCACTTTTTGGCACTTAGAGCGAATCTGACAGTAGAAACCGTGCAGTTGCTACTTTTTCATTGGGGTTTCCAAAACTTAAAATCTTTTTTTTAAAGAGATCCTTTAGAGTTGAAACCAAGATTTCAAATTATCCTTTTTCATTATTATAATCCACTGTATGCATTTTAAGTATCAAGGAAATTGAGTGAAGGCCTTTTGAGAAAACACGTTGATTAGTGACCCTATTTCATTATGGCAGTCAAACCACTGATTTTCAACTTTAGTCTATGAAACCTCCAAACCTTAAACATTGTTGCAAAATTAGGCTTATCTCACCGTTTCCAGCACTTTTGTGCACCTTGGGCATATCTTTGATGAAAAAATGAAGATTTTAACCAAAGTTGCAAAAATAGGCTTATCTCACCGTTTCCAGCGCTTTTGTGCATCTTGGGCACATCTGTGATGAAAAATTGAAGATTTTAACCATTGTTGCAAAAATAGGCTTATCTCCCCGTTTCCAGCACTTTTTGGCACTTAGAGCGAATCTGACAGAAGAAACCGTGCAGTTGCTACTTTTTCATTGGGGTTTCCAAAACTTAAAATCTTTTTTTTAAAGAGTTCCTTTAGAGTTGAAACCAAGATTTCAAATTATCCTTTTTCATTATTATAATCCACTGTATGCATTTTAAGTATCAAGGAAATTGAGTGAAGGCCTTTTGAGAAAACACGTTGATTAGTGACCCTATTTCATTATGGCAGTCAAACCACTGATTTTCAACTTTAGTCTATGAAACCTCCAAACCTTAAACATTGTTGCAAAATTAGGCTTATCTCACCGTTTCCAGCACTTTTGTGCACCTTGGGCATATCTTTGATGAAAAAATGAAGATTTTAACCAAAGTTGCAAAAATAGGCTTATCTCACCGTTTCCAGCGCTTTTGCGCATCTTGGGCACATCTGTTTTGAAAAATTGAAGATTTTAACCAAAGTTGCAAAAATAGGCTTATCTCACCGTTTCCAGAGCTTTTGCGCATCTTGGGCACATCTGTGATGAAAAATTGAAGATTTTAACCAAAGTTGCAAAAATAGGCTTATCTCACCGTTTCCAGCGCTTTTGCGCATCTTGGGCACATCTGTTTTGAAAAATTGAAGATTTTAACCAAAGTTGCAAAAATAGGCTTATCTCACCGTTTCCAGAGCTTTTGCGCATCTTGGGCACATCTGTGATGAAAAATTGAAGATTTTAACCAAAGTTGCAAAAATAGGCTTATCTCACCGTTTCCAGCGCTTTTGTGCATCTTGGGCACATCTGTGATGAAAAATTGAAGATTTTAACCATTGTTGCAAAAATAGGCTTATCTCCCCGTTTCCAGCACTTTTTGGCACTTAGAGCGAATCTGACAGAAGAAACCGTGCAGTTGCTACTTTTTCATTGGGGTTTCCAAAACTTAAAATCTTTTTTTTAAAGAGTTCCTTTAGAGTTGAAACCAAGATTTCAAATTATCCTTTTTCATTATTATAATCCACTGTATGCATTTTAAGTATCAAGGAAATTGAGTGAAGGCCTTTTGAGAAAACACGTTGATTAGTGACCCTATTTCATTATGGCAGTCAAACCACTGATTTTCAACTTTAGTCTATGAAACCTCCAAACCTTAAACATTGTTGCAAAATTAGGCTTATCTCACCGTTTCCAGCACTTTTGTGCACCTTGGGCATATCTGTGATGAAAAAATGAAGATTTTAACCAAAGTTGCAAAAATAGGCTTATCTCACCGTTTCCAGCGCTTTTGCGCATCTTGGGCACATCTGTTTTGAAAAATTGAAGATTTTAACCAAAGTTGCAAAAATAGGCTTATCTCACCGTTTCCAGAGCTTTTGCGCATCTTGGGCACATCTGTGATGAAAAATTGAAGATTTTAACCAAAGTTGCAAAAATAGGCTTATCTCACCGTTTCCAGCGCTTTTGTGCATCTTGGGCACATCTGTGATGAAAAATTGAAGATTTTAACCATTGTTGCAAAAATAGGCTTATCTCCCCGTTTCCAGCACTTTTTGGCACTTAGAGCGAATCTGACAGTAGAAACCGTGCAGTTGCTACTTTTTCATTGGGGTTTCCAAAACTTAAAATCTTTTTTTTAAAGAGTTCCTTTAGAGTTGAAACCAAGATTTCAAATTATCCTTTTTCATTATTATAATCCACTGTATGCATTTTAAGTATCAAGGAAATTTATTGAAGGCCTTTTGAGAAAACACGTTGATTAGTGACCCTATTTCATTATGGCAGTCAAACCACTGATTTTCAACTTTAGTCTATGAAACCTCCAAACCTTAAACATTGTTGCAAAATTAGGCTTATCTCACCGTTTCCAGCGCTTTTGTGCATCTTGGGCACATCTGTGATGAAAAATTGAAGATTTTAACCAAAGTTGCAAAAATAGGCTTATCTCACCGTTTCCAGCGCTTTTGTGCATCTTGGGCACATCTGTGATGAAAAATTGAAGATTTTAACCAAAGTTGCAAAAATAGGCTTATCTCACCGTTTCCAGCGCTTTTGCGCATCTTGGGCACATCTGTGATGAAAAATTTAAGATTTTAACCAAAGTTGCAAAAATAGGCTTATCTCACCGTTTCCAGCGCTTTTGCGCATCTTGGGCACATCTGTGATGAAAAATTGAAGATTTTAACCAAAGTTGCAAAAATAGGCTTATCTCACCGTTTCCAGCGCTTTTGTGCATCTTGGGCACATCTGTGATGAAAAATTGAAGATTTTAACCAAAGTTGCAAAAATAGGCTTATCTCACCGTTTCCAGCGCTTTTGTGCATCTTGGGCACATCTGTGATGAAAAATTGAAGATTTTAACCATTGTTGCAAAAATAGGCTTATCTCCCCGTTTCCAGCACTTTTTGGCACTTAGAGCCAATCTGACAGTAGAAACCGTGCAGTTGCTACTTTTTCATTGGGGTTTCCAAAACTTAAAATCTTTTTTTTAAAGAGTTCCTTTAGAGTTGAAACCAAGATTTCAAATTATCCTTTTTCATTATTATAATCCACTGTATGCATTTTAAGTATCAAGGAAATTGAGTGAAGGCCTTTTGAGAAAACACGTTGATTAGTGACCCTATTTCATTATGGCAGTCAAACCACTGATTTTCAACTTTAGTCTATGAAACCTCCAAACCTTAAACATTGTTGCAAAATTAGGCTTATCTCACCGTTTCCAGCACTTTTGTGCACCTTGGGCATATCTTTGATGAAAAAATGAAGATTTTAACCAAAGTTGCAAAAATAGGCTTATCTCACCGTTTCCAGCGCTTTTGCGCATCTTGGGCACATCTGTTTTGAAAAATTGAAGATTTTAACCAAAGTTGCAAAAATAGGCTTATCTCACCGTTTCCAGAGCTTTTGCGCATCTTGGGCACATCTGTGATGAAAAATTGAAGATTTTAACCAAAGTTGAAAAAATAGGCTTATCTCACCGTTTCCAGCGCTTTTGTGCATCTTGGACACATCTGTGATGAAAAATTGAAGATTTTAACCATTGTTGCAAAAATAGGCTTATCTCCCCGTTTCCAGCACTTTTTGGCACTTAGAGCGAATCTGACAGTAGAAACCGTGCAGTTGCTACTTTTTCATTGGGGTTTCCAAAACTTAAAATCTTTTTTTTAAAGAGTTCCTTTAGAGTTGAAACCAAGATTTCAAATTATCCTTTTTCATTATTATAATCCACTGTATGCATTTTAAGTATCAAGGAATTTGACTGAAGGCCTTTTGAGAAAACACGTTGATTAGTGACCCTATTTCATTATGGCAGTCAAACCACTGATTTTCAACTTTAGTCTATGAAACCTCCAAACCTTAAACATTGTTGCAAAATTAGGCTTATCTCACCGTTTCCAGCACTTTTGTGCACCTTGGGCATATCTGTGATGAAAAAATGAAGATTTTAACCAAAGTTGCAAAAATAGGCTTATCTCACCGTTTCCAGCGCTTTTGTGCATCTTGGGCACATCTGTGATGAAAAATTGAAGATTTTAACCAAAGTTGCAAAAATAGGCTTATCTCACCGTTTCCAGCGCTTTTGGGCATCTTGGGCACATCTGTGATGAAAAATTTAAGATTTTAACCAAAGTTGCAAAAATAGGCTTATCTCACCGTTTCCAGCGCTTTTGCGCATCTTGGGCACATCTGTGATGAAAAATTGAAGATTTTAACCAAAGTTGCAAAAATAGGCTTATCTCACCGTTTCCAGCGCTTTTGTGCATCTTGGGCACATCTGTGATGAAAAATTGAAGATTTTAACCAAGGTTGCAAAAATAGGCTTATCTCACCGTTTCCAGCGCTTTTGTGCATCTTGGGCACATCTGTGATGAAAAATTGAAGATTTTAACCATTGTTGCAAAAATAGGCTTATCTCCCCGTTTCCAGCACTTTTTGGCACTTAGAGCCAATCTGACAGTAGAAACCGTGCAGTTGCTACTTTTTCATTGGGGTTTCCAAAACTTAAAATCTTTTTTTTAAAGAGTTCCTTTAGAGTTGAAACCAAGATTTCAAATTATCCTTTTTCATTATTATAATCCACTGTATGCATTTTAAGTATCAAGGAATTTGACTGAAGGCCTTTTGAGAAAACACGTTGATTAGTGACCCTATTTCATTATGGCAGTCAAACCACTGATTTTCAACTTTAGTCTATGAAACCTCCAAACCTTAAACATTGTTGCAAAATTAGGCTTATCTCACCGTTTCCAGCACTTTTGTGCACCTTGGGCATATCTGTGATGAAAAAATGAAGATTTTAACCAAAGTTGCAAAAATAGGCTTATCTCACCGTTTCCAGCGCTTTTGCGCATCTTGGGCACATCTGTTTTGAAAAATTGAAGATTTTAACCAAAGTTGCAAAAATAGGCTTATCTCACCGTTTCCAGAGCTTTTGCGCATCTTGGGCACATCTGTGATGAAAAATTGAAGATTTTAACCAAAGTTGCAAAAATAGGCTTATCTCACCGTTTCCAGCGCTTTTGTGCATCTTGGACACATCTGTGATGAAAAATTGAAGATTTTAACCATTGTTGCAAAAATAGGCTTATCTCCCCGTTTCCAGCACTTTTTGGCACTTAGAGCGAATCTGACAGTAGAAACCGTGCAGTTGCTACTTTTTCATTGGGGTTTCCAAAACTTAAAATCTTTTTTTTAAAGAGTTCCTTTAGAGTTGAAACCAAGATTTCAAATTATCCTTTTTCATTATTATAATCCACTGTATGCATTTTAAGTATCAAGGAATTTGACTGAAGGCCTTTTGAGAAAACACGTTGATTAGTGACCCTATTTCATTATGGCAGTCAAACCACTGATTTTCAACTTTAGTCTATGAAACCTCCAAACCTTAAACATTGTTGCAAAATTAGGCTTATCTCACCGTTTCCAGCACTTTTGTGCACCTTGGGCATATCTGTGATGAAAAAATGAAGATTTTAACAAAAGTTGCAAAAATAGGCTTATCTCACCGTTTCCAGCGCTTTTGCGCATCTTGGGCACATCTGTTTTGAAAAATTGAAGATTTTAACCAAAGTTGCAAAAATAGGCTTATCTCACCGTTTCCAGAGCTTTTGCGCATCTTGGGCACATCTGTGATGAAAAATTGAAGATTTTAACCAAAGTTGCAAAAATAGGCTTATCTCACCGTTTCCAGCGCTTTTGTGCATCTTGGGCACATCCGTGATGAAAAATTGAAGATTTTAACCAAAGTTGCAAAAATAGGCTTATCTCACCGTTTCCAGCGCTTTTGTGCATCTTGGACACATCTGTGATGAAAAATTGAAGATTTTAACCATTGTTGCAAAAATAGGCTTATCTCCCCGTTTCCAGCACTTTTTGGCACTTAGAGCGAATCTGACAGTAGAAACCGTGCAGTTGCTACTTTTTCATTGGGGTTTCCAAAACTTAAAATCTTTTTTTTAAAGAGTTCCTTTAGAGTTGAAACCAAGATTTCAAATTATCCTTTTTCATTATTATAATCCACTGTATGCATTTTAAGTATCAAGGAATTTGACTGAAGGCCTTTTGAGAAAACACGTTGATTAGTGACCCTATTTCATTATGGCAGTCAAACCACTGATTTTCAACTTTAGTCTATGAAACCTCCAAACCTTAAACATTGTTGCAAAATTAGGCTTATCTCACCGTTTCCAGCACTTTTGTGCACCTTGGGCATATCTGTGATGAAAAAATGAAGATTTTAACCAAAGTTGCAAAAATAGGCTTATCTCACCGTTTCCAGCGCTTTTGTGCATCTTGGGCACATCTGTGATGAAAAATTGAAGATTTTAACCAAAGTTGCAAAAATAGGCTTATCTCACCGTTTCCAGCGCTTTTGTGCATCTTGGGCACATCTGTGATGAAAAATTGAAGATTTTAACCAAAGTTGCAAAAATAGGCTTATCTCACCGTTTCCAGCGCTTTTGGGCATCTTGGGCACATCTGTGATGAAAAATTTAAGATTTTAACCAAAGTTGCAAAAATAGGCTTATCTCACCGTTTTCAGCGCTTTTGCGCATCTTGGGCACATCTGTGATGAAAAATTGAAGATTTTAACCAAAGTTGCAAAAATAGGCTTATCTCACCGTTTCCAGCGCTTTTGTGCATCTTGGGCACATCTGTGATGAAAAATTGAAGATTTTAACCAAAGTTGCAAAAATAGGCTTATCTCACCGTTTCCAGCGCTTTTGTGCATCTTGGGCACATCTGTGATGAAAAATTGAAGATTTTAACCATTGTTGCAAAAATAGGCTTATCTCCCCGTTTCCAGCACTTTTTGGCACTTAGAGCCAATCTGACAGTAGAAACCGTGCAGTTGCTACTTTTTCATTGGGGTTTCCAAAACTTAAAATCTTTTTTTTAAAGAGTTCCTTTAGAGTTGAAACCAAGATTTCAAATTATCCTTTTTCATTATTATAATCCACTGTATGCATTTTAAGTATCAAGGAATTTGACTGAAGGCCTTTTGAGAAAACACGTTGATTAGTGACCCTATTTCATTATGGCAGTCAAACCACTGATTTTCAACTTTAGTCTATGAAACCTCCAAACCTTAAACATTGTTGCAAAATTAGGCTTATCTCACCGTTTCCAGCACTTTTGTGCACCTTGGGCATATCTGTGATGAAAAAATGAAGATTTTAACCAAAGTTGCAAAAATAGGCTTATCTCACCGTTTCCAGCGCTTTTGCGCATCTTGGGCACATCTGTTTTGAAAAATTGAAGATTTTAACCAAAGTTGCAAAAATAGGCTTATCTCACCGTTTCCAGAGCTTTTGCGCATCTTGGGCACATCTGTGATGAAAAATTGAAGATTTTAACCAAAGTTGCAAAAATAGGCTTATCTCACCGTTTCCAGCGCTTTTGTGCATCTTGCACACATCTGTGATGAAAAATTGAAGATTTTAACCATTGTTGCAAAAATAGGCTTATCTCCCCGTTTCCAGCACTTTTTGGCACTTAGAGCGAATCTGACAGTAGAAACCGTGCAGTTGCTACTTTTTCATTGGGGTTTCCAAAACTTAAAATCTTTTTTTTAAAGAGTTCCTTTAGAGTTGAAACCAAGATTTCAAATTATCCTTTTTCATTATTATAATCCACTGTATGCATTTTAAGTATCAAGGAATTTGACTGAAGGCCTTTTGAGAAAACACGTTGATTAGTGACCCTATTTCATTATGGCAGTCAAACCACTGATTTTCAACTTTAGTCTATGAAACCTCCAAACCTTAAACATTGTTGCAAAATTAGGCTTATCTCACCGTTTCCAGCACTTTTGTGCACCTTGGGCATATCTGTGATGAAAAAATGAAGATTTTAACAAAAGTTGCAAAAATAGGCTTATCTCACCGTTTCCAGCGCTTTTGCGCATCTTGGGCACATCTGTTTTGAAAAATTGAAGATTTTAACCAAAGTTGCAAAAATAGGCTTATCTCACCGTTTCCAGAGCTTTTGCGCATCTTGGGCACATCTGTGATGAAAAATTGAAGATTTTAACCAAAGTTGCAAAAATAGGCTTATCTCACCGTTTCCAGCGCTTTTGTGCATCTTGGGCACATCTGTGATGAAAAATTGAAGATTTTAACCAAAGTTGCAAAAATAGGCTTATCTCACCGTTTCCAGCGCTTTTGTGCATCTTGGACACATCTATGATGAAAAATTGAAGATTTTAACCATTGTTGCAAAAATAGGCTTATCTCCCCGTTTCCAGCACTTTTTGGCACTTAGAGCGAATCTGACAGTAGAAACCGTGCAGTTGCTACTTTTTCATTGGGGTTTCCAAAACTTAAAATCTTTTTTTTAAAGAGTTCCTTTAGAGTTGAAACCAAGATTTCAAATTATCCTTTTTCATTATTATAATCCACTGTATGCATTTTAAGTATCAAGGAATTTGACTGAAGGCCTTTTGAGAAAACACGTTGATTAGTGACCCTATTTCATTATGGCAGTCAAACCACTGATTTTCAACTTTAGTCTATGAAACCTCCAAACCTTAAACATTGTTGCAAAATTAGGCTTATCTCACCGTTTCCAGCACTTTTGTGCACCTTGGGCATATCTGTGATGAAAAAATGAAGATTTTGACCAAAGTTGCAAAAATAGGCTTATCTCACCGTTTCCAGCGCTTTTGTGCATCTTGGGCACATCTGTGATGAAAAATTGAAGATTTTAACCAAAGTTGCAAAAATAGGCTTATCTCACCGTTTCCAGCGCTTTTGCGCATCTTGGGCACATCTGTGATGAAAAATTGAAGATTTTAACCAAAGTTGCAAAAATAGGCTTATCTCACCGTTTCCAGCGCTTTTGTGCATCTTGGGCACATCTGTGATGAAAAATTGAAGATTTTAACCATTGTTGCAAAAATAGGCTTATCTCCCCGTTTCCAGCACTTTTTGGCACTTAGAGCCAATCTGACAGTAGAAACCGTGCAGTTGCTACTTTTTCATTGGGGTTTCCAAAACTTAAAATCTTTTTTTTAAAGAGTTCCTTTAGAGTTGAAACCAAGATTTCAAATTATCCTTTTTCATTATTATAATCCACTGTATGCATTTTAAGTATCAAGGAAATTGAGTGAAGGCCTTTTGAGAAAACACGTTGATTAGTGACCCTATTTCATTATGGCAGTCAAACCACTGATTTTCAACTTTAGTCTATGAAACCTCCAAACCTTAAACATTGTTGCAAAATTAGGCTTATCTCACCGTTTCCAGCACTTTTGTGCACCTTGGGCATATCTGTGATGAAAAATTGAAGATTTTAACCAAAGTTGCAAAAATAGGCTTATCTCACCGTTTCCAGAGCTTTTGCGCATCTTGGGCACATCTGTGATGAAAAATTGAAGATTTTAACCAAAGTTGCCAAAATAGGCTTATCTCACCGTTTCCAGCGCTTTTGTGCATCTTGGACACATCTGTGATGAAAAATTGAAGATTTTAACCATTGTTGCAAAAATAGGCTTATCTCCCCGTTTCCAGCACTTTTTGGCACTTAGAGCGAATCTGACAGTAGAAACCGTGCAGTTGCTACTTTTTCATTGGGGTTTCCAAAACTTAAAATCTTTTTTTTAAAGAGTTCCTTTAGAGTTGAAACCAAGATTTCAAATTATCCTTTTTCATTATTATAATCCACTGTATGCATTTTAAGTATCAAGGAAATTGAGTGAAGGCCTTTTGAGAAAACACGTTGATTAGTGACCCTATTTCATTATGGCAGTCAAACCACTGATTTTCAACTTTAGTCTATGAAACCTCCAAACCTTAAACATTGTTGCAAAATTAGGCTTATCTCACCGTTTCCAGCGCTTTTGCGCATCTTGGGCACATCTGTGATGAAAAATTGAAGATTTTAACCAAAGTTGCAAAAATAGGCTTATCTCACCGTTTCCAGCGCTTTTGGGCATCTTGGGCACATCTGTGATGAAAAATTGAAGATTTTAACCAAAGTTGCAAAAATAGGCTTATCTCACCGTTTCCAGCGCTTTTGTGCATCTTGGGCACATCTGTGATGAAAAATTGAAGATTTTAACCATTGTTGCAAAAATAGGCTTATCTCCCCGTTTCCAGCACTTTTTGGCACTTAGAGCCAATCTGACAGTAGAAACCGTGCAGTTGCTACTTTTTCATTGGGGTTTCCAAAACTTAAAATCTTTTTTTTAAAGAGTTCCTTTAGAGTTGAAACCAAGATTTCAAATTATCCTTTTTCATTATTATAATCCACTGTAGGCATTTTAAGTATCAAGGAATTTGACTGAAGGCCTTTTGAGAAAACACGTTGATTAGTGACCCTATTTCATTATGGCAGTCAAACCAGTTATTTTCAACTTTAGTCTATGAAACCTCCAAACCTTAAACATTGTTGAAAAATTAGGCTTATCTCAACGTTTCCAGCACTTTTGAGCACCTTGGGCATATCTGTGATGAAAAAATGAAGATTTTAACCAAAGTTGCAAAAATAGGCTTATCTCACCGTTTCCAGCGCTTTTGCGCATCTTGGGCACATCTGTGATGAAAAATTGAAGATTTTAACCAAAGTTGCAAAAATAGGCTTATCTCACCGTTTCCAGCGCTTTTGCGCATCTTGGGCACATCTGTGATGAAAAATTGAAGATTTTAACCAAAGTTGCAAAAATAGGCTTATCTCACCGTTTCCAGCGCTTTTGGGCATCTTGGGCACATCTGTGATGAAAAATTGAAGATTTTAACCAAAGTTGCAAAAATAGGCTTATCTCACCGTTTCCAGCGCTTTTGTGCATCTTGGGCACATCTGTGATGAAAAATTGAAGATTTTAACCATTGTTGCAAAAATAGGCTTATCTCCCCGTTTCCAGCACTTTTTGGCACTTAGAGCCAATCTGACAGTAGAAACCGTGCAGTTGCTACTTTTTCATTGGGGTTTCCAAAACTTAAAATCTTTTTTTTAAAGAGTTCCTTTAGAGTTGAAACCAAGATTTCAAATTATCCTTTTTCATTATTATAATCCACTGTATGCATTTTAAGTATCAAGGAATTTGACTGAAGGCCTTTTGAGAAAACACGTTGATTAGTGACCCTATTTCATTATGGCAGTCAAACCACTGATTTTCAACTTTAGTCTATGAAACCTCCAAACCTTAAACATTGTTGCAAAATTAGGCTTATCTCAACGTTTCCAGCACTTTTGAGCACCTTGGGCATATCTGTGATGAAAAAATGAAGATTTTAACCAAAGTTGCAAAAATAGGCTTATCTCACCGTTTCCAGCGCTTTTGCGCATCTTGGGCACATCTGTGATGAAAAATTGAAGATTTTAACCAAAGTTGCAAAAATAGGCTTATCTCACCGTTTCCAGCGCTTTTGCGCATCTTGGGCACATCTGTGATGAAAAATTGAAGATTTTAACCAAAGTTGCAAAAATAGGCTTATCTCACCGTTTCCAGCGCTTTTGGGCATCTTGGGCACATCTGTGATGAAAAATTTAAGATTTTAACCAAAGTTGCAAAAATAGGCTTATCTCACCGTTTCCAGCGCTTTTGTGCATCTTGGACACATCTGTGATGAAAAATTGAAGATTTTAACCATTGTTGCAAAAATAGGCTTATCTCCCCGTTTCCAGCACTTTTTGGCACTTTGAGCGAATCTGACAGTAGAAACCGTGCAGTTGCTACTTTTTCATTGGGGTTTCCAAAACTTAAAATCTTTTTTTTAAAGAGTTCCTTTAGAGTTGAAACCAAGATTTCAAATTATCCTTTTTCATTATTATAATCCACTGTATGCATTTTAAGTATCAAGGAATTTGACTGAAGGCCTTTTGAGAAAACACGTTGATTAGTGACCCTATTTCATTATGGCAGTCAAACCACTGATTTTCAACTTTAGTCTATGAAACCTCCAAACCTTAAACATTGTTGCAAAATTAGGCTTATCTCAACGTTTCCAGCACTTTTGAGCACCTTGGGCATATCTGTGATGAAAAAATGAAGATTTTAACCAAAGTTGCAAAAATAGGCTTATCTCACCGTTTCCAGCGCTTTTGCGCATCTTGGGCACATCTGTGATGAAAAATTGAAGATTTTAACCAAAGTTGCAAAAATAGGCTTATCTCACCGTTTCCAGCGCTTTTGGGCATCTTGGGCACATCTGTGATGAAAAATTGAAGATTTTAACCAAAGTTGCAAAAATAGGCTTATCTCACCGTTTCCAGCGCTTTTGTGCATCTTGGACACATCTGTGATGAAAAATTGAAGATTTTAACCATTGTTGCAAAAATAGGCTTATCTCCCCGTTTCCAGCACTTTTTGGCACTTTGAGCGAATCTGACAGTAGAAACCGTGCAGTTGCTACTTTTTCATTGGGGTTTCCAAAACTTAAAATCTTTTTTTTAAAGAGTTCCTTTAGAGTTGAAACCAAGATTTCAAATTATCCTTTTTCATTATTATACTCCACTGTATGCATTTTAAGTATCAAGGAATTTGACTGAAGGCCTTTTGAGAAAACACGTTGATTAGTGACCCTATTTCATTATGGCAGTCAAACCACTGATTTTCAACTTTAGTCTATGAAACCTCCAAACCTTAAACATTGTTGCAAAATTAGGCTTATCTCACCGTTTCCAGCACTTTTGTGCACCTTGGGCATATCTGTGATGAAAAAATGAAGATTTTAACCAAAGTTGCAAAAATAGGCTTATCTCACCGTTTCCAGCGCTTTTGTGCATCTTGGGCACATCTGTGATGAAAAATTTAAGATTTTAACCAAAGTTGCAAAAATAGGCTTATCTCACCGTTTCCAGCGCTTTTGTGCATCTTGGACACATATGTGATGAAAAATTGAAGATTTTAACCATTGTTGCAAAAATAGGCTTATCTCCCCGTTTCCAGCACTTTTTGGCACTTAGAGCCAATCTGACAGTAGAAACCGTGCAGTTGCTACTTTTTCATTGGGGTTTCCAAAACTTAAAATCTTTTTTTTAAAGAGTTCCTTTAGAGTTGAAACCAAGATTTCAAATTATCCTTTTTCATTATTATAATCCACTGTATGCATTTTAAGTATCAAGGAAATTGAGTGAAGGCCTTTTGAGAAAACACGTTGATTAGTGACCCTATTTCATTATGGCAGTCAAACCACTGATTTTCAACTTTAGTCTATGAAACCTCCAAACCTTAAACATTGTTGCAAAATTAGGCTTTTCTCACCGTTTCCAGCACTTTTGCGCACCTTGGGCACATCTGTGATGAAAAAATGAAGATTTTAACCAAAGTTGCAAAAATAGGCTTATCTCACCGTTTCCAGCGCTTTTGCGCATCTTGGGCACATCTGTTTTGAAAAATTGAAGATTTTAACCAAAGTTGCAAAAATAGGCTTATCTCACCGTTTCCAGAGCTTTTGCGCATCTTGGGCACATCTGTGATGAAAAATTGAAGATTTTAACCAAAGTTGCAAAAATAGGCTTATCTCACCGTTTCCAGCGCTTTTGTGCATCTTGGGCACATCTGTGATGAAAAATTGAAGATTTTAACCAAAGTTGCAAAAATAGGCTTATCTCACCGTTTCCAGCGCTTTTGTGCATCTTGGGCACATCTGTGATGAAAAATTGAAGATTTTAACCATTGTTGCAAAAATAGGCTTATCTCCCCGTTTCCAGCACTTTTTGGCACTTAGAGCCAATCTGACAGTAGAAACCGTGCAGTTGCTACTTTTTCATTGGGGTTTCCAAAACTTAAAATCTTTTTTTTAAAGAGTTCCTTTAGAGTTGAAACCAAGATTTCAAATGATCCTTTTTCATTATTATAATCCACTGTATGCATTTTAAGTATCAAGGAATTTGACTGAAGGCCTTTTGAGAAAACATGTTGATTAGTGACCCTATTTCATTATGGCAGTCAAACCACTGATTTTCAACTTTAGTCTATGAAACCTCCAAACCTTAAACATTGTTGCAAAATTAGGCTTATCTCACCGTTTCCAGCACTTTTGTGCACCTTGGGCATATCTGTGATGAAAAAATGAAGATTTTAACCAAAGTTGCAAAAATAGGCTTATCTCACCGTTTCCAGCGCTTTTGTGCATCTTGGGCACATCTGTGATGAAAAATTTAAGATTTTAACCAAAGTTGCAAAAATAGGCTTATCTCACCGTTTCCAGAGCTTTTGCGCATCTTGGGCACATCTGTGATGAAAAATTGAAGATTTTAACCAAAGTTGCAAAAATAGGCTTATCTCACCGTTTCCAGCGCTTTTGTGCATCTTGGGCACATCTGTGATGAAAAATTGAAGATTTTAACCAAAGTTGCAAAAATAGGCTTATCTCACCGTTTCCAGCGCTTTTGTGCATCTTGGACACATCTGTGATGAAAAATTGAAGATTTTAACCATTGTTGCAAAAATAGGCTTATCTCCCCGTTTCCAGCACTTTTTGGCACTTAGAGCGAATCTGACAGTAGAAACCGTGCAGTTGCTACTTTTTCATTGGGGTTTCCAAAACTTAAAATCTTTTTTTTAAAGAGTTCCTTTAGAGTTGAAACCAAGATTTCAAATTATCCTTTTTCATTATTATAATCCACTGTATGCATTTTAAGTATCAAGGAATTTGACTGAAGGCCTTTTGAGAAAACACGTTGATTAGTGACCCTATTTCATTATGGCAGTCAAACCACTGATTTTCAACTTTAGTCTATGAAGCCTCCAAACCTTAAACATTGTTGCAAAATTAGGCTTATCTCACCGTTTCCAGCACTTTTGTGCACCTTGGGCATATCTGTGATGAAAAAATGAAGATTTTAACCAAAGTTGCAAAAATAGGCTTATCTCACCGTTTCCAGCGCTTTTGTGCATCTTGGGCACATCTGTGATGAAAAATTTAAGATTTTAACCAAAGTTGCAAAAATAGGCTTATCTCACCGTTTCCAGCGCTTTTGTGCATCTTGGGCACATCTGTGATGAAAAATTGAAGATTTTAACCAAAGTTGCAAAAATAGGCTTATCTCACCGTTTCCAGCGCTTTTGTGCATCTTGGGCACATCTGTGATGAAAAATTGAAGATTTTAACCATTGTTGCAAAAATAGGCTTATCTCCCCGTTTCCAGCGCTTTTGGGCATCTTGGGCACATCTGTGATGAAAAATTGAAGATTTTAACCAAAGTTGCAAAAATAGGCTTATCTCACCGTTTCCAGCGCTTTTGTGCATCTTGGGCACATCTGTGATGAAAAATTGAAGATTTTAACCATTGTTGCAAAAATAGGCTTATCTCCCCGTTTCCAGCACTTTTTGGCACTTAGAGCCAATCTGACAGTAGAAACCGTGCAGTTGCTACTTTTTCATTGGGGTTTCCAAAACTTAAAATCTTTTTTTTAAAGAGTTCCTTTAGAGTTGAAACCAAGATTTCAAATGATCCTTTTTCATTATTATAATCCACTGTATACATTTTAAGTATCAAGGAATTTGACTGAAGGCCTTTTGAGAAAACACGTTGATTAGTGACCCTATTTCATTATGGCAGTCAAACCACTGATTTTCAACTTTAGTCTATGAAACCTCCAAACCTTAAACATTGTTGCAAAATTAGGCTTATCTCACCGTTTCCAGCACTTTTGTGCACCTTGGGCATATCTGTGATGAAAAAATGAAGATTTTAACCAAAGTTGCAAAAATAGGCTTATCTCACCGTTTCCAGCGCTTTTGTGCATCTTGGGCACATCTGTGATGAAAAATTGAAGATTTTAACCAAAGTTGCAAAAATAGGCTTATCTCACCGTTTCCAGCGCTTTTGTGCATCTTGGGCACATCTGTGATGAAAAATTGAAGATTTTAACCATTGTTGCAAAAATAGGCTTATCTCCCCGTTTCCAGCACTTTTTGGCACTTAGAGCCAATCTGACAGTAGAAACCGTGCAGTTGCTACTTTTTCATTGGGGTTTCCAAAACTTAAAATCTTTTTTTTAAAGAGTTCCTTTAGAGTTGAAACCAAGATTTCAAATGATCCTTTTTCATTATTATAATCCACTGTATGCATTTTAAGTATCAAGGAATTTGACTGAAGGCCTTTTGAGAAAACATGTTGATTAGTGACCCTATTTCATTATGGCAGTCAAACCACTGATTTTCAACTTTAGTCTATGAAACCTCCAAACCTTAAACATTGTTGCAAAATTAGGCTTATCTCACCGTTTCCAGCGCTTTTGGGCATCTTGGGCACATCTGTGATGAAAAATTGAAGATTTTAACCAAAGTTGCAAAAATAGGCTTATCTCACCGTTGCCAGCGCTTTTGTGCATCTTGGGCACATCTGTGATGAAAAATTGAAGATTTTAACCATTGTTGCAAAAATAGGCTTATCTCCCCGTTTCCAGCACTTTTTGGCACTTAGAGCGAATCTGACAGTAGAAACCGTGCAGTTGCTACTTTTTCATTGGGGTTTCCAAAACTTAAAATCTTTTTTTTAAAGAGTTCCTTTAGAGTTGAAACCAAGATTTCAAATTATCCTTTTTCATTATTATAATCCACTGTATGCATTTTAAGTATCAAGGAATTTGACTGAAGGCCTTTTGAGAAAACACGTTGATTAGTGACCCTCTTTCATTATGGCAGTCAAACCACTGATTTTCAACTTTAGTCTATGAAACCTCCAAACCTTAAACATTGTTGCAAAATTAGGCTTATCTCACCGTTTCCAGCGCTTTTGGGCATCTTGGGCACATCCGTGATGAAAAATTGAAGATTTTAACCAAAGTTGCAAAAATAGGCTTATCTCACCGTTTCCAGCGCTTTTGTGCATCTTGGACACATCTGTGATGAAAAATTGAAGATTTTAACCATTGTTGCAAAAATAGGCTTATCTCCCCGTTTCCAGCACTTTTTGGCACTTAGAGCGAATCTGACAGTAGAAACCGTGCAGTTGCTACTTTTTCATTGGGGTTTCCAAAACTTAAAATCTTTTTTTTAAAGAGTTCCTTTAGAGTTGAAACCAAGATTTCAAATTATCCTTTTTCATTATTATAATCCACTGTATGCATTTTAAGTATCAAGGAATTTGACTGAAGGCCTTTTGAGAAAACACGTTGATTAGTGACCCTATTTCATTATGGCAGTCAAACCACTGATTTTCAACTTTAGTCTATGAAACCTCCAAACCTTAAACATTGTTGCAAAATTAGGCTTATCTCACCGTTTCCAGCACTTTTGTGCACCTTGGGCACATCTGTGATGAAAAATTGAAGATTTTAACCAAAGTTGCAAAAATAGGCTTATCTCACCGTTTCCAGCGCTTTTGTGCATCTTGGGCACATCTGTGATGAAAAATTGAAGATTTTAACCAAAGTTGCAAAAATAGGCTTATCTCACCGTTTCCAGCGCTTTTGGGCATCTTGGGCACATCTGTGATGAAAAATTTAAGATTTTAACCAAAGTTGCAAAAATAGGCTTATCTCACCGTTTCCAGCGCTTTTGCGCATCTTGGGCACATCTGTGATGAAAAATTGAAGATTTTAACCAAAGTTGCAAAAATAGGCTTATCTCACCGTTTCCAGCGCTTTTGTGCATCTTGGGCACATCTGTGATGAAAAATTGAAGATTTTAACCAAGGTTGCAAAAATAGGCTTATCTCACCGTTTCCAGCGCTTTTGTGCATCTTGGGCACATCTGTGATGAAAAATTGAAGATTTTAACCATTGTTGCAAAAATAGGCTTATCTCCCCGTTTCCAGCACTTTTTGGCACTTAGAGCCAATCTGACAGTAGAAACCGTGCAGTTGCTACTTTTTCATTGGGGTTTCCAAAACTTAAAATCTTTTTTTTAAAGAGTTCCTTTAGAGTTGAAACCAAGATTTCAAATTATCCTTTTTCATTATTATAATCCACTGTATGCATTTTAAGTATCAAGGAATTTGACTGAAGGCCTTTTGAGAAAACACGTTGATTAGTGACCCTATTTCATTATGGCAGTCAAACCACTGATTTTCAACTTTAGTCTATGAAACCTCCAAACCTTAAACATTGTTGCAAAATTAGGCTTATCTCACCGTTTCCAGCACTTTTGTGCACCTTGGGCATATCTGTGATGAAAAAATGAAGATTTTAACCAAAGTTGCAAAAATAGGCTTATCTCACCGTTTCCAGCGCTTTTGCGCATCTTGGGCACATCTGTTTTGAAAAATTGAAGATTTTAACCAAAGTTGCAAAAATAGGCTTATCTCACCGTTTCCAGAGCTTTTGCGCATCTTGGGCACATCTGTGATGAAAAATTGAAGATTTTAACCAAAGTTGCAAAAATAGGCTTATCTCACCGTTTCCAGCGCTTTTGTGCATCTTGGACACATCTGTGATGAAAAATTTAAGATTTTAACCATTGTTGCAAAAATAGGCTTATCTCCCCGTTTCCAGCACTTTTTGGCACTTAGAGCGAATCTGACAGTAGAAACCGTGCAGTTGCTACTTTTTCATTGGGGTTTCCAAAACTTAAAATCTTTTTTTTAAAGAGTTCCTTTAGAGTTGAAACCAAGATTTCAAATTATCCTTTTTCATTATTATAATCCACTGTATGCATTTTAAGTATCAAGGAATTTGACTGAAGGCCTTTTGAGAAAACACGTTGATTAGTGACCCTATTTCATTATGGCAGTCAAACCACT